>NC_084525.1:33069635-33102135 GCF_024500275.1 Phycodurus eques
TGCTTGACTGTTGGCAGGGTGTTCTTTCTTTAAAGGCTTCATTGCGTCGTCTGTAAACATACTGTTTTTGTGCATTGCAAAAAAAATCTTGTTTTTGTTTCATCTGTCCATATAATGTTATCAATTGCTCTTTTGTATCAAACACAAACAAGTTCTCTGTAGAAAAAATGATGGTTCACTTGATGCATTTTTTTCAGGAGATATTCCACATTTAGTAATCAAACTTCGTGGGTGCCAATAATGGTGAGCAGAACTGTATCCACAGTACATACGTGCATGCAAGGGTTGAAAACAAAAAAAATATTTTCCAAAGTAATTTCATTTACCTCCATCAGTGAAAATATCAGAAATTGTTATTCATTAAATAGCGCATTAACGTCAAATAGACAAAAATCTAAAATGGGAATATTCAAATATTGCCCAACAATATCACTTCAAAACATCCATCCTTTTTCTGTACCACTTATCCTCACTTGGATTGCGGGTAAACTGGAGCCTATGGCCAGCTGACTTTGAGCGAGAGGCAGGGTACACCCTGGACTAGTTGCCAGCCAATCGTAACACTTTAAAACCTTTTTTTTTTTTTTAAATAAAATAAAATAACAAACTAAACATAACACAATAAATGGGCTTAAATACGTTCTTTGTATGGATGTGTTAAACAGCACAATAGGCTCACTAGGCAGAGATGATCAATTATATAATTATACATAATTGGACAGCAATGCTGACATCTGTTTCATTAAACAGTAACAATTTGAGCTCTGCCAACTTACATCTTTAGCTTCATTGCTGGACATACATTCTGGATTTTGTTCCTCCCTGCTCATTTTGAACGCGCACAGCCCTTGCTACAGTAAGGAACAGACAGCACCAATGGGTCTGATTGGGTTGGACAAACTGGAATTTGCATTCACGGGAAGTACTTCACCATCTGGTTTTATTTCACAGAGCGTTACATTTTGCGAACGCAGACTGAGGCAGCCTTTTGTTTGTATCTTAAGTTCCGGGTGGAGTTTGTGTAGACTGAAATGTTGACATTTTAGGCAGACAGTTGACAGGACATGATATAGATCAATCCATCCATTTTTTTTCCACCTGGCTCTGTTTGATGAGTGAAAGGAGTCAAACGTCACTAGTGATTACACTGAATTGGCGAACCACAGTCATGTGGCACAAGTCTCTCTGAAAAACCAAAAGAGATCAAAACAATAATAAATATACAGATGCAAGAGGAACATAGTTCAATATAACTGAGAAGTAGTCGCGTTTCCTCAGAAAAATACTCAAGTAAAAGTAAAAAGTATGTTGCATTAAAACTACTGACATGTACAATTTATCCAAAATGTAATCTAATGTGTAAAAGTAGATTTAACCTGGGAGTAAATGTAGCTCGTCACTACCCACCTCTGCCAGTATGATGCTGTGTAGTTTCCACACCACTGTTAACTACAATCACAAGAGTTAATGTTTGTAATAGGGGTGGGACTTGAGTTAAAAAAAATGTATCTAATTCATTAGTTTTGATGAATCACATTTTAATTATATAAAAATATAAGACTTTCGACAATCTTTTTTTTTTTTTTAACTAATTGAAGTCCCAGCCCTAGTTTATAAATGAATTTCTTTCTGAGTGTCATTCAAAACTGAGCATTTATCCAGCTCCGTTGCAACTCATTAGATTGTGCTGGTAATGTTATGTTATGAATTTCCACTCTGCTATGAGTTTGGTAGCCTCCTTAAACATCTTCAGTGTTTTATGTCCAGACATTTAGTTGTTGGTCATCTTTCAGGATGCTCCGTGGTCCAGAATTAGCACTCCTCTTGCTCTGGGCCACACTGCACTCTGCACCCTCTCCTGGTCATGCCTGCCTGTGCACAGCCCTTCAGCCTGCTGGTTTGCTAGTCAACTGCACCTCTTCTGACCTCTCGGAGTTGCCTCCTCTGCCATCGGATACCAGGGAGCTCCACGTGCAGGACAACAGCCTCACCAGCGTCCCCTCAGGCCTGTTTGATAAACTGCTGGACCTTCAAAGTATCTCCCTCACCGGTAATCCTTTCCACTGTGACTGCACCATTGAATACCTGAGAAACTGGCTGTTGAGGAATAGGGCTGCAGTCTCTCAGGAGCCCACATGCTTCAGTCCCAGCTCAGTGGCTCAGAAAGCTATCACAGAACTCACTGATGACTACTTTATCCAGTGTGCCCCGAGAGGCTGCAGTAAAACCACCTCTGTGGTGGTTGTGATGGCAGTGATGCTCTGCTGCCTCATTGTTCTGCTTCTCTGGAGCCTGAGACTCGCCAAAGACTGCACCTTCACTCTCAATATTGAAGAAAAAAACTTGGGACTCAAGGTTGACACTCTATATCCACTAAAAGTGAGACACAGGAGGGGGCTGTCAGTTGTCAATGAACACTGTCATCTTTTCACTGAGGATCTGGAAAGGCATCCTGTCAACATGGAGTTACTACCACAAGTGTTGGATGTGTTGCACAAGAAACACAATATTAAGATTAAGGCTATCTGAGGCACCTATTTGAACGCATTTCATGCAAACATTAGAAACGCCAATCGAGGAGGCGCTTTCTCTTCTATAACAAAAAAATATGCAATAAGTTGTTTTGTAAACTTGAGATGTGCCATTATTTTCTTACACTTAAAGGCAATCCAAAGAAATCCCTCTTATTTAGGCAATGAATACATGATTCTAAATGCTGAGTTGACCCACAATGTGATTTCGATGATCATTTAAAACCTATCATGGAAAAGGTTAAATGAAACTTTTTTTTTTTTTTTGCCTGGTACCTTAAAATGATTCCAATCCAGAGCACAAACTAGATAAATATTTAGAGATACCGTATTTTTACGACCATAAGGCGCACTTAAAAGTCTTAATTTTTCTCCAAAATGGACGGGGCGCCTTATAATTCGGCGCGCCTTATGTGTGCACCGAGTTCCAAAATCTGTAAATGTTGTTGCGTGACCTTGATGAGCGCTCCGCTTGACTGACTGGGAGCATTTCCTGCCGACACGCTGCTTATATAGAGGAAGGTGGACGTGACTGAGGACAGCATGCGGACTTTAAAGGGGGAAGGGTGCGCATGAAAGAGGACGCTAAAGGCACGCCCCCAGTAGGTATATATCGGCTAAGGACCCCCAAAAACGGCACCTACGAAGCACAGTTTAAACTACAAGCTATCAGTCACGCGGATGAACATGGGAATCGAGCAGCCCCGAGAGAATTCAAGATCAACGAATCCGTGGTTCGCAAGTGGATGCTTGGGCATCAGTCATTGCAGGTATCTGCTTTGACTGTTGTCCGGGCTTTCACGAAAGCCAGCATCATTGCTGAACAGCCCCCCGGCAACGAGACTGACTCCGACAATGACGAGAGGGAACCCGGCATGTTTGATGACGAAATTGCCCAGCTGCTCATTTCGGATACAGTGCATGAGGATTGATATAACGTGAGTACATTGTTAAATACTTCAATAAAGTACAACCGAACTCAGTTTTGTTCCCGATGCCTTTTTAAAAACATTGTTTTAGCGTGCATGCATGCTACCGTATGTTTTAAGCTAGCGTATGTTTTACTATGCCTGCGCCCAATAATACGCTCCGCCTTATGTATGTGTTGAATACAGAAATAGACCCCATAACTGAGGCTGCGCCTTATGGTCGCGAAAATACCGTACATATAGTGGCTGATAAAAGAGCACAAGACTACACACATTTGCAATGATTCCTTATATTTTCTTGAGTTACACTATTTACAATAAATGAAACACTACAGTCAAATATGGATTATTAAAAGAAAGCTTTTGTTAAAAGTAGCGTTAGCATGCCATATGTAATTGAACAGGTAGGTAAGGGTAACGTGTAACAAAAGATGAAAATACTGGTCGTCTCTCACAACTATGTGCAACGCATACCTACTCGGGGACAAGATTGCACCGCAAACAATTTGTTCATACAGTACAAGTTTCTCGTCATGCATAGATTTTCAAGGGTTAAAACGTGTAAACAATTGTAATGCTAAAAGATGGCCTCAAAAACAAAGGTCCAATGTTTGAAATGCTTGAAAAACCAGTAAACAAATATAGGATGATATCGTGTTTTCTAGTAATACCAACATCAATGTGGTCTCAAAATATTGAACAGAGTAAAACAAGGCAGTTCTGTAAAGGAAAAGCAGGCAACTATGACAAAAGCAATATAAAAGATCAGCTTACCGTAGCAGAAGCATTGTTTTTTGTTTTTTTTCCCCATAACATCTGTCCCACTGCTAAGTGTTTCAAGAGCATATCAAAGCCCTCGGTAGTGGTTAATCAATGCTGTCCACAGTGTAAGAGGCGGGAGTCCACCCTTCCTCAAGCTCCATCTCTACTGAGGCAAAAACTTTTCCTTCTCAAAAATGAGCTCAACAGCTTCAGCCACATCGTGCACAATGTGGCCTGGCTCCACCAGCGCAGGGTCGAAGCGAAAGTCCCTGTGGCCATGGAACACGGTCTCTTTGATCCAGCGGCTCGCGTCAGATGGCACCTCTGCTGTAGGGTTGTAGACACCCGTGCACACTAAAACGGACTTACAGGAAGTGGCGGATGGCAACGCGAGCTCACTCTCCCACATGTTGTCAACAACATCCTCCGCAGGCACTGTGGTAGTGGAGCCTGTGGCAGCAGCCATCCTGGCTTTGGGGCTCTTTCTTGCAGCTCTCACCTCCAGGTAGCGGTTGTACAAGTTAGCGCCATAGATGTCAGTCATTAGATTATCCCTACAAATGACGAGGGGGAGAGGGATCCTTCAGCACCTCTGGCAGTGTTAACAAATACTTTGTTGCTTTTTCAGTCCAAGAACAAGGAAAGTTACATAAATTACAAAACTGGCCATTAAATTAACTGACTCTGGCCACCTTGACATGTTAAATGTGAATGTGATTGACGTGCAGGCGTGAGTTTTAGTGGCATGAACACGTGAGCGCCACTGACGTGCACGTGAATGTGATTGACATGCATCCGTGAGCATCAGTGACATGCTCGCGTGAGCATGTTTGGCTAGTGTTTATAAGAGCATTTGACAAGTGTTCATGAGCGCATTAAATCGGTTTTATGAGATTAAGTCGGTTTTATGAGAGCAAGACTGTCAGTCATGCGTATGAGAGTGTTTGACTAGTGTTTAATGAGCGCATTTGACTCGTGTTTATGCGAGCTTTTCAGTAGTTTGTGTGTGTGAGAGCATTTGAATAGCACAAGAGCTAATCCTGAATAATGTCCCTAACGGCCTCTCATACCAGTATCACCTGAAAAGCTCAGTTAAAAATCACTTTTCAAGTGCTGACAAGAAAGCGGAGCACAGGTGTACAGTACTTCTTGCAAGTGGGCAATATATAAGTCTGTTAAACTCACAAATATGTTTTGAAACTATATACTGTAAATAAATTATGTTATAATAATTGTAAATAAACAAGATGTTTCAGCAGTTCTGGGTTCACACAGGGCCATACTTTTGACAAGTGCTCGGACTCGGGGTGTATATCCACACTCGCTATTCGTGAGGTCATCCACGAATGACTAGCGAATCAGATTCAAATTGTTACCCCTTGTACTATTATATTACTATTATTTATATTGTATATTCAGTGGAACCTCGATAGAACGGTCCAATATAGCCAATTGTCCGTTGCATTGAAGCACTTTTTTTTGACGACGTATGCACCCATATTACTCTACAGTAAAAAATTATTGTTTTGAAAGTTTTTTTTCGTGGCCTAAAACGCCCACTACAGTACAAAGTTATTGTAAATAAATATTTAAAAAGATTTTTAAATGTTTCAAAGTATCACATTTTATCTAAACTTACCACGCCGGTGTGCTTGGTCATGGTGACATTGTTGACGTACAATACTCATCATAGGTGAGTCGCTTTCATGAGCTGCGGGGAATTAGTGTGCATCCTAGTTCCAACTCTGTTGCCAAAGGCGAACAGCTTGACAGAAAAACTGTTACTGTACCAGAAATAGCATGTTCCAGACTCCAAAGACTTGGGTTTTGTATTCCTCAGAGCCATGCCTCTCTCTTTCTGCCAAGCTCTATGCACAATAGACAATACAGTAGATAGAACCATCATCACGTGGCCACCATGTCAATGCCCCACATTCAACATGGCCACCACATAGGCACGGGAGGCATGTCTTTTGGAGTTGGATCAAGTCTGTCAATTGTATATCTGTGACCCGGAAATACATCAGTCCCATTCTCTACCTGCATTGCGCCACAGTGCCAGTGAACAACAGTGGCCAACTCTGGAGCTAACAGACTTTGTCAACGGCAGTTTAAGTGACAAATGGAAACTATTTTTGGACACATTGATCAGTTCTGACGGTCCGTTTTCTCCGATATCTGTTATATCGGGGTCCGCTTTATCGGGTTCCACTGTGTACATAAAAATAATATATATATTTTTCTATATTGTATTACAACCACATCACTAATAAATGAGCCGATCTCTGCAACTTTTAATCCATCCATTGTCTACCGCTTATCCTGTTTAGTGTCACTCACAGGTGATCTTCAGCCTATCCCAGCTGACTTTGGCTGAGACGCAGGGTAGACCCTGGTCTGGTCGCTAGTCAGTTACAGGGTACGTATAGACAAATGAGCATCCACACATTTACACCTATGGACAATTTAAAGTCTTTAATTCAGTTACTGTGCATGTTTTTCGACTGCAGGAGGAAGCTGGTGTACCCAGAGAAAACATACAGAAAGGCCTGAGCTGAGATTATAACTTGTTTTGACTGTGAGGCAGATGAGCTACAATGTATGGGTTTAATGCTGTCTACTACATCATATGGTAGTATGGTAGCAGTCATAGTAATTGTAATTATAGTACAGCCACCTAGTGGGCCCCACGAGTTATTGCGTCCCGAGGGGGAAAACAATGTTTGGGGTGGCGTTATCTATTAAAGTGGTGGCCACTATCTAAGGAAATATGGTAGTCTATGGTGTTCCCTGTTTGCAATGCACTGGGTTAGTTTGTGTCTTACCCTATAGCGTAGAGGGACGTTATGGGACGTTTCCACTGCCTCTGCATAGCCTGCCCTCGGATGAGGAACTCTGCGAAATGGTAGGTCAGCTCACTTGGTTTTCCCATCAGAGCCTCATATTTGAGGTCTTTACCTGTGATCTTTTTATAAATATTTTCTAAGCACACAAGAAATGTGCCGTGGCCAAATCTGATGCAACATATGACAGAGAGGGGACAGATGGATGGAGCTTTTACCAACTATTCCCAAACAATGAAACTTTCAGAAGCAGGACATTTACCTTGGAGACTGCGCCTCGGCCATCCACATCAGGTCCATGTTGCAAGCCAGCAGTGGCAGGTGAGGTATGTTTTGGGTTTGATGCAAGCTACTGAGATTGCCATTGGTGAGCAAAACATCAACGATGAGCTGTAGATTTGTCTCCCATCGGATTGGCTCCCCAAACAGAACCACAGCTGCATGGATAGAATTATATCAACAACAAAAATCTTAACAATTATGGATTATGGATAGATATTCAAAATGTGACCTAAAATCCTTGATGAGGCTCTTTGAGCCCTTTCAGAAAAGTAAACAATACTCACCCTCAACCTTGGCAAGGTTCCCCACAGGACTGGACTGCAACGAAAGAAATGAGACATAACTTAATTTCTATAGCCTTATTGTCATCTTTTAAGGGTCACTTTTTGACAGCAAATGTTGATGTGATGACTTAGATGACTTTGGTCCAGTGTGATAGAACATGATTGTTTGATACAGTACTACTTTAATTTATAAATCAATTTAAAAATAGCCCAAACTGAAACAAAGTGCTGTAACTCAGGGTATGTGTTGTATCAGGGTGTGTATGTATTTCATAAAGTTGGAAATCCTGATTAGTCACCTTTAGATCAAGTTACAAATTCTAAAGATAGTGCATTTCTGGAGTCAGCAACACAGCTAATGTGTGGGTAGCCCCAAAAATAAGCCAATATTCTCCTGTTGGTATTCATTCTTGTTTTGAGCTTCAAGTGCCCTTGACGTATCCTTCTCCAAACAGATATTTTCTAGAAATGAGATGCTTCTGATGCTGTGGAAGCTCTCTGAGCTTGTGGTGTAAGATGTGACTACAAAAATGTCAAGGAAAGCATAAAACAGCTTGACTTTATTTAGGGTTAATCAAGAGCACTTTTAGGGTTAATCAGGAGCACAATTGTAGCAGTTGCGCCCATTTTACATGAGTTTGAATGTGATTAGTTTATTTTGAACACACCCACATCCCCAGTTATAAAAAGGTGTGCACACATCTCAGTTGTTTACTTTAATGTCGCCTCTCTAAAATATTTTATTTGTGTTGCGCAGGTTATATCTCACTGATGGTGACTTTTTTTTTAATATCACAAAAAGCAGGCATTTGAAGAGGGGTGTGTTGACTTGACTATGAAGTCTTCTGTATCAAAGAAAGGTGGCAACCAAATGGGTGTACTCATTAATGTTGAGCACTGTATATTTGGTGAGCCATAACATTAGAGTCAGATTTACAAATGTAAGAGCCAAACAGAGTAGTATGACACTGACATTAAAAAACGGGTTAAAAAAAAATAATATATATATATATATATATATATATAAAATCAACATTATTTTCATACACATAATATTTGGCCATGAGGAGCACTGCATTTCCAACGTTATAGAGAGGGTGCATGAGCCAACGCAATTCCTTATTCAATAGAAATAATAAGCTGTTGCACTAAACCATGGCCGACCCGAGCCAGCAGTAACTACATGACCGAATAGGTGAAAAACAAGAAAACACAAGGAAAGTGACAGAGATGCATAAATGTTACCTCCAACACAGTATTACAGTGGAATGGTATGAGGAAAGTCAGGTTTTGATCTTTTTTTTTATCTGTTTGTGAATCAGTGTAATACGGAAAGAGTGCATTTCTGACTGTAAAATGTCATTTTAAAGATGACATAAATCAGTCTGGGCTCATTAGAATAAGTTGTTATAAGTAACTTGCTCTGTAAAATTCATAATACATTGTATTGCCCAAAGTATTCGTTCACCTGCCTTGACTTGCATATGAACTTAAGGCCCCTAAAGACAATAGGCCTGTTTTTGTGCCGATTTCCTGACCAAGCACGTCAAACGCCAGAGTCTGATGTCTTATAAGATTGTCCTTAGGTCTTTTGTGTGGAGTGGCTTCGTCCTGATTTTAGGGTCCGAAGCAGATCGGGGGCCGACAATCTTAAATAATGAACGTGTTCAATCTTGACGACCATAACTCGTGTGTGGGGGAGACTGACTTCTCCCGATTCCTAATGCTGTGAATTCTAACGTGGAACGGAATATAGCCAATCAAGAAGTGCCCTGACCCAACAAAAGGAAAAGACTGTAAATACAAACAAGCATGTCTGACCCAATGTCATTTTTATTTGATTTTATGATTTTATATAAAAGACTGATGTGATTATCTCACCGGTAGCTTGGGTCTCCTGTTGTGATCCACCATGTCCAGAAGTGGGAATGATTCCCTGAGCATGTCAATACTAATGACGTTATTGAAGCCGAGACTAGAAAGAGAGTATTAAGAATTTACAGCAATGGAACTACAGCTATTTAAACAGTTCAAAAGTCCAAAAATAAAAATGATCATGAATGATGGATACTTTTTGGAAATTTCCAGAACTGGTCCTTGACCTGAAACCAGCACACACTTGTCATGGAATTTCTTGAACATCCTCAATGGACTGTGAGACATCATGACTTGATCTTGTGTGATCTGTAAGGTGGATGATGCATCAGAGGTTAATAGTCCAGGTATTAATAGATGTGTTTGTTATGTATAACTCACTGGTACTCCAAGGATGTGCGAGAGCTGATCTGCTTTTGTTTGCCTTAGACAATTCCCAGCATTTGTCACGAAAACCAGCGGCACCGCAAACTGTCCCTTTGAATCCACCAACTTCTCAAAGGCCTTTTTGGCAGCGGGGATCAGCATCCTTCCCCGGAGGAGCACGCCATCAATGTCAAACAACAAGCCAAAGTTTGGCTGTGGCTGAGGGAAAAATAAATGTTGCATACACTTAGAACCACTTTGCATGGAGTTGTAAAAAAAAGATGGCTGCCATCAATCACAAAATGCTTGTGAATATTCTCATTAATCCAGGTTATTTCATTCTCGGGGCACTGACTTAATGACAAAAACACATGACAGATGCATTTAATGAGTGAACTCATGTATGTCACTAAGTGCTGCCAAACTTTTGATAGGCTCTTTCAGTGTGTTGCGCTGTATACTGTCAATGTGTAAAATAATAAATCACAACACACTTTAGTAATCTAGTTTATGACCACTATGACCTTATTAAGGAAGTTAATCATAAATCCAGTAATAAAAAAAGTGTTAGATTTGGTTCGATCCAAAGTACTGTACCTTTGAAATGAATATTTGAAACTAGCTTGAATAATTTTAAAAATGGTAAATGGATTGCACTTATGTAGCGCTTTAACTTAGACCATCCTGGTGCCCAAAGCGCTTCCAAGAAGTTCCCACATTCACCCTTTCCTACACCAATGGACACAATGTGATACAATGTTCACAAGTAGATATACTTGGGTCTTCGGTGTGTGACTGACTTCACAGAGACATTTTTAATCTTTACCATGTAGACTGACACTAGATATATATATCTTTTTTTTTAAATTACAAATTTTAGAGCGTCTGCCTCACAGTTCTGAGGACAGGTGTTCAATCCCCCGCCTGTGTGGAGTTTGCATGTTCTCCCCGTGCCTGCGTGGGTTTTCTCCGGGCACTCCGGTTTCCTCCCACATCCCAAAAACATGCGTGGTAGGTAGGTTAATTGACAACTCTAAATTGCCCGTAGGTGTGAATGCGAGTGCGAATGGTTGTTTGTTTGTATGTGCCCTGCGATTGGATGGCAACCAGTTCAGGGTATACCCCACTTCCTGCCCGATTATAGCTGGGATCGGCTCCGGCACGCCCGCGACCCTTGTGAGGAGAAGCGGCTCAGAAAATGGATGGATGGAAATTACAAATGTGTATTAATATGGACGCAAGATGCAAGAGAATCCGCATCCTCGGAATGTGACCGGTCTAAAGTGACATGGCAATAGGCTACATATTGCAGCATTTGGCCAAACCAACTTTTGATTTTCCCTCTGTGTGTTGAACTGTGGCTCTGAAAAAGGGAACATCGCCGTGTAGCAGTGTCGCTGATCCCCTGGGGGAAACAACCAGTGTACCCGCTCTCCTCTCTTGTGGTACCCACCAGCGCACGTCTCAAAAGTAAACGTTACATTGGAAGGCAGCGTCGATTCGATATTGAAGGCAATCGAAAGGCACTAACCTAGAATCGCCTTGTCAACAGCTTATTGTTTTGAGGCTAAGACCGAACTCGGTAGCCGTTCCAACCGTACCTTGCTGTGGGTTCCGCAAAACCCGCATCGGGAACCGACAAGCGCAGCGTTTGGCCTCGCGTGACGGCTGGCACTGGAGCACAGGCCCCAGTATAACTGCAAGAGTCCCTTCATTTCACTAACGTGTCGCTGACCTCGAAGTAGAACGATATGAGCGCGGCCCAGCCCCAACTAGCCGGCTGGCTCCGGCCGCTCGTTTCGTCCTCTGATGTTCGCTGCTCTAATGTGACTGGGCGAGGCCCTGTGACGCCAGTAGACGTCACCAGGAGGAGGCGGGGCCTCGTCTGGGGGCTACCTCAGCTCACAGCGAAAAAAAGCCCCGCTGCCATTTTAGGCACTCAAGCAAAGACACCATGAGTCTAGTCAGTAAAGCAATGGATCACAAGATAGCGTAGCATCAGAGTTCCGCTGGTATCCCAACTATATAATTTCACGTCCACGCTGTAAAATTCACTTGCAGCGATTCCCTGCGTTCTGCTGGCCTCCGCTCGGGTTCTCCCATTTTACTGCAGCCACTTTTTCTGCAGGGGTTGCAAGTTTGATAGGGAGACTGAGCTGATTTGCTTACACGCTCCAGGGTGCATTTACAGGTTTTATTGCGCAACCCGTGCGAATGTGGTTGCACGAGGATCTCAAGGGCACCTGCATGGCTTGTATTTAGGGGTTTACCGAAGAGTTAAGTTTTGACCACGACGTATCGACAAAAGTCGATGCAATTTACGCCCTGAATTTGGGCGTGCAAAACGTACTGTGCGAATAACTATTCAAAAATTACATTCCTCCAAAAATTGTGGTCATCGCATCATCGAGCCGTCACGTTAGCAAAACGAGACACAATGAGCACAAAAACAATGAAGTGTAGTCTTACACAAAGAATTCAGACATGGTCCTCTCCGTGCTCCTCCAGCTTTATTGATAGTTTAAAATTACATTTCTATTTTCTAGGACTTCAGTTGCACTTTCCTTCCGACTTAAAAACTGAGTACAAGCAAATGGCATTTATACAGTAGTCTAAGTGATATTGTACAAAAATAACATTTTGATTTCTGTGAAAACTTTTCATTCCGAAATAACTCCAAATTCACCTATTCTGACAACTGGTTATGGTGTTTTAAATTTGTCAAGGTAAAAAGAACAAAAAGAATTCCAAGGCCATTTTAAAGGAAACAACCAACTTGGCCTGTGATTTTTAAATTGTAAACAGATTTCTATAATAGAAGTTGCTCCTTTTATATCTCCAAAATGCTTTGTATCTTTGACGGCGCCCACTTAGCTGCGTGTAGTGCTGAAATGCATGATATGAAATGTTTCCATGTCATTCTCCCTTGGCCAACTCAACCCACTTAAAACAAACCAAAATAACCGTATATGGAAGTTCGGTTTCCTTTTACTCCCTTTTATCTCTTGACAAGATATTCACTGCCACAAGTTCAGAGGTCCAACAGATTCCCATATTTAGTCCCATTGATTCATCTCTGATCACCAGTGGCTTGGAAAGGGGGGTCCTTTAACAAAGCATTATACATAACACCGCTACCAACTAAAACATTTTTGTGTTGAATGCAGAAAGATTTTTTTCACCCCTTTCATTACATGTCGAGAGGCTCACTGGCCTGGGACTAGCCTCTATTGGCCAACCTTTGGCCAGTGAAGAGGATTCAGAGAAAAATAATACAACCAACCATCAATCTGAAAAAAAGGAGGGGCAACAGAGGGCACCGATTATGCGGTGTCTTCGCAGGTGCACTCTTTTGCCAGGTGGCCCGCCTTTCCACATTTGTAGCAGTTGGTCTCGCTGGCTTTAGTGCAATGCACCGCGACGTGACCAATCTCTCCACACCTGTAGGACAATAGCTCAAACTTAGTACTGTACTAAGTACAAGGGTTATGCTCAGACAATAGGACAGGACAGCCTACACTTACCTGTAACATTTCACCTTGTCACAAAGCTTCTGGATGTGGCCAAAGCCGCCGCAGGAGTAGCACTTCTGCTCATTGGCGTCGCAGTCACGGGCCATGTGACCAGACTTGCCACAGGTGTAGCAGAGTTGCTCCCTCTCCTTTTTGGGCTCCTTGCATTCGCGAGAAATGTGGCCAGTCCTATGGCAGTTGTAGCACGCTAAGCAGGGGGGAGGGTGAAAGTGTCAACAAGCTTCCTAACATTTATTAACTTACATGGCGCTTCAATGGTGTGATCAAAACTTCAATTGCCATCTAGAGGGCAATGCTCACCATCCTCAGTTTGGTCACAGTCCCTCGCCAAGTGCCCTAGGTCTCCACACCGATAGCAGGTCATGTCTGCATTGACACATCGAGAGTTAAGATATTGCAACTTGCGAGCGCCACCCCGAGTTACGTTACCTTCTCTGACTAGCAAAGACACAAAATGAAGTATCTAATAAAAAAAAATAAAGCAATACAAATCCTATTCTGGGTGTGGCCTAAATAGTATGTAGTACCCTTGCCTCGTCCCCTGCCTCGGCCACGTCCCCGTGAGCCGCCACCACAAACATTGGGGCAATGTTTGATCCAGTGTCCTGACCGGCCACATCCGAAGCACTCGCTGCTGCAGCTCATCTCCATAACCTGAGCAGACAAACACAACATGTCAATCACTGTACGTACACACACACCACTTGGAAAAGCGCAATACAATCTACTGCTTAGAATCTGACTTACAAATTGAGCTTTGAATTTAAAACTACGCTCATCACTTCGGGATGGTAACACCAGTGCACGTCTAGCATGCTACATCCTGGGCAATGGTTTCCTAATCTACCACCACCAAGAAGGTTGTTTTAGGATGAGGGATTCTGTTTCATCTACAAACATCCAACTAATTTACCGGAACGAATCATGTTGTGAACGCCATTGGCCAAACTTCAGTTTGCTGACGGTGCGCAAGTCGGAAAGAATGTGGGTTAATGTGTAATCAAGCACCTCATTTGAAATACCCAACAGTGGACGTGTGTAAGGATGCTTTGGAGGGCACGTTTTCAATTACCTTTTTTTTTGGGTGGTGGCGGTGGGGGGGTGTCAAGAGAGCAAACAACGTTAATGCGTTAAACTCTAGTTGCCCACAATTTAGAGTACCTAAAAACGGTATCAATGCAATTCGTATTAATTACACTCTTTAGCATCACTTTCACCACTACATAAAAACAGCAGGTTTTAAGAGTGTTCAACATATGCCCACGTGTAAAGCTTGACGTTCTACCTGGACTGCGATAACTTGAACACTTGTCTATAAGTCTGTTTAAATCATGTACACGGCGAATCCGTGGCTTCGACGGCGCTGGAAAACAAATGCTAAAGGTTTAAGCTAGGCTAGCGCGGGCCTAGTCACGTTGATGTTGCTGCGCAGTCGCGAGACACCAGAGCTTCATGCTAGCTCAGGCTAGCAGCACTCCACCGCACCATCACGACCAAGAGGCACGCTTCAGTCGACGATGCAGCTTCCGTCGCCTACAAAGGAGCGTTTTCACCGGCATAAAAGCCAATACAGCGCCTTAACAATTTGTTTGCATTGGGGTTTGCAGGGAATACACGTTGAATATCGACATTTCACGCGCAGGGAAAAACACGCCAAATCGTTGTGACGGCTTCCTATTAGCAGGCCTGACTGAGGTCCCGATGCTCCGTAAACGAGCGCAAACGGAACCAGTTGGCTGAAAGAAACCGACCAAGTGTAAAATTCACCTGGTAGATAACCTCCTACCGGTTATACTTTCAACATCCGGATGTATTAAATGTATAACAAACAGTTTACTACTCAACATTATTTCTTACCTCGCTACCTCTAAAGCTCTGTGTGTTTACGCCTCCTCGTTTGCGCTACATGCGGTGTGAGCGTGAGCAGGAGTTCCTCAATTGTCATTCACGGAAACGAGTCAAAACCTACGCGCTGATTGGTCGCGCGCGCTGATAACAGCCAATTAAATACGAAGATGTCTGGACACCGCCTCTATGACTGCACCAATCATCGAGCCAGAACTGCACTTTCCTCCTTAAATTGACTGAACATCACAATAACAACAACAACAACAATAATAATAATAATAATAATAATTAATCGGGTTTGCACGGTGAAAGACTGGTTAGGAGATCTGCCTCACAGTTCTGGAGACCTGGGTTCAAATCCAGCCTTGCCTGTGTGGAGTTTGCATGTTCTCCCCGTGCCTGCGTGGGCTGATTGAAGACTCTAAATCGCCCATAGTTGTGAAAGTGAGTGCAAATAGTTGTTTGTTTATATGTGCCCTGCGATTGGCTGGCAAACAGTTCAGGGTGTACCCCGCCTCTCGTCCGCAGTTCACTGGGATAGGCTCCAGCACACCCGCGACCACAACCCTAATAAGGGCAAGCGGTATGGAAAATGGATAGATGGGTTTGATCCACAGGTGTCAAACTCAAGGCCTTGGGGCCAGATCCACCCCGCCGCAAGTGTGGCCCATGAAAGCAAATCAAGTGTGTCTTTGTTTCTTTGTAAATGGATTTGCTCTTCATTTTGGGCACAAAAACTTTACCAAAAAAATCTTCACTTTTTACAGGTAATCCTTTTTAACATCAATTGAACAATACTTAAAATATTTGGTTGTTACTATTTTCCATCATCACTGATGGTGTCACAGGTGACACTTGCCTGACTTTGGTGTAGGCAGTGTGGGTTCAGTTACTTCCCACTTACGGATAGTGTGAATCTCAATGGTGGTCTGTCTCTATATGTGCCCCGAGATTGACTGGTAATCAGTCCAGCGTGTCGTCTGCCTTTTCCCAAAGTAAGATGGGTTAGGCTGTAGCTCACCTGAAACCCTGAAAAAGATATGCACTATAGAAAACGGATGGATATTGGATGGATGGACTACTTTCCATTACGTCTACTTTATTACAATTATATCTAGCAGTGTCTCCAGAAGACTACAGTTCAATTGAGGTGTTGTGTCACTGTCTAAAACAGATAAATAACTGGATGAGCCAAAATTGTCTTCAATTAAACCACAACAAAACTGAGATAATTGTTTTGGGCAATAAAGAAAAGAGGATTGCTGTTAGTAAATATCTGGAGTCACTCTCTTTAAAAACCAACGACCAAGTCTGAAACCTTGGTGTTCTGATAGATTCCGACCTGACTTTCAGCAGTCATACCAAGTCAATTACTAAAACTGTCTTCTACCATCTGAAGAACATATCCAGAGTGAAGGCTTGCATGTGTCAAGCAGACAAGGAGAAGCTCATCCATGCTTTTATCTCAAGTAGACTTGATTATTGTAATGGTCTTCTGACTGGACTCCTATAAAAGAGCATTAAACTGCTGCAACTCATTCAGAATGCTGCAGCTCGGGTTCTGACCAGAACAAAGAGATCAGAGCATATTACGCCAGTCTTTACACTGGCTTCCAGTCAGCTTTAGAATAGATTTTAAAGTTCTGCTACTGGTCTATATATCACTAAACGGTTTTATGTCTTGAATACATGAAAGAAATGTTAATGGGATATAAACCCAGTAGGACTCTGAGATCAGCAGACTCAGGTCAAATATTGGAGCACCGAGTCCAAATCAAACATGGTGAAGCAGCATTTAGCTATTATGCTGCACCCAAATGAAATAAGTTGCCAACAGAAGTGACATCACCCCCAAGTGTGAATGTTTTAAAAACGCTTATTTCCCCCCATGCTTTTTAGAGCATTTCCACATTTAAATGATATTTCTTGCACTGTATGCTGTTTTAATTGTATATATTTTCCTCTCTTTGTTTTAAATGTTTATAAGCTGCACCCCCCCCCCCCCCCCCCTTTGTTTTTAAATGCATTTAATCATGTAAATCCTTGTTTATGAATTGGACTATATAAATAAGTGGACTAATCAATAATTGGACTATATAAATAAATTTTCTTTGCTTCAGATTTTTTGTTTGTTTGTTGTTAAAAATATCCACAATAAGTTGCATTGAAATGCAGGGGCAACATACAGGTATACTGGTATTCTTTTATATGAATTTCAGTCCTAACGGCCCTCTGAACGAAACGAGCACTACCATGTGGTCCGCGATGAAAATGAGCTCCACACTCCTGGTTTAAACATTACAGGAAGGTGAGTGAGAAAAGAGAAGTTGAAAATTCAGTACATTGGGCCAACTTGGAACCATCGATCATGAAAATCCTGTTGCACTGCCCTCGAATCTCCAGATGATGGCGCACTTACATTTAGAAGAGTTAATTCTGCAAAGCCTTTCCTCCAAACCGGCAGTGGGCTGACCCTTGTTGATTACGAAAATATACCGTCCAGTTTTCCCATTTATTGTTAACTGGATTATTATTTGGTAAAACACACAGTCCTGTGAAAGAGCACAATGACCTCCCTTAGCCTGGCACGCAATACTCTGGAACCTTTTATTCTATGTATGACAATATGATTTCGCAGTCTGTTTCTATCGTCTTAGGGGCAAAACATGGTTTGGCGTGGGAGGGTTTAGAGCAGTGGGGCTGATGCTATCCTCTCGTTTTGATCGCGAGCTCTTGTTTCAATCGATGTCGTCAGACGGACGCAGGACGGCGCGCGTCAAACCTTTGACCTTCCACTGTAAATATTGTCAAACAAAAGTAGTCAGGAACGGGCTGGAATTCCAATGTAAAACAGCCTCGTTCGAGCCAACATAACAATAAATGCTCTCGTCGTGTCACTTTTCAAGGGACCGATCAACTTTGCCTTTAAACCACCCCGCGTCGGAGGTGGTCATACTTTTCTGCTTTCGAGGCGACCACCCTGTGACCTTCACGTCGTCCACTATCGCGACATTTTACGGGATACGGGTATTTTTTATTTTTTTTTTCGTCCCAAAGTCACTTGGCCTTTTCTTTGAGTGCGTTGCGAATATGATGATGTCACCGACGCCACTTTTTCCTGAAGTTATGGCGGAGCACCATTTTCACAACTTCTCTTGGTAATGGTAAGCGCTCGCTTTCACACACAGCCCCTGTTTACTGCATGTAGCGCGGCTACGTCTTAGCTACGTAGAAAATGCTAACTACAAATGTTCAAAGCGTGTCTCCAGAAAATTAAATGGAGTATTTTAAAGCGTGTGAAGGAGCAGTAGCGTTCGCCTCTGTGGGCCTACGTCGGCTTCCACTACCGTAGCGTCAAGCCGTCAACTGTGTGACCAATCATTTTCCTTTATAGTGTTGAAATTTAATGGAACGTTACACGATGGAACACAATGGACACGAATGTCACTGACTTCTCCCAATTGATTACTTGGCTTACCGTTTGTATATGACCCAAGCTAGAAAACATTACACATTATTTCTAGCTACCTAGCGTTGAAAGCGATCGCATTGGATGCAATCTTTTCTTCATTAGAATTTTGTTGTGTTCCTTTGTACAACATCAACACATAGGAGTCAGGACGTTACATGTTGTAGCCTACACGACATGGAGCGCCTGTGAATGTGATTACGTGCAGAGTTCTCGGTGTTGGAAAGAGCTCAAGAGGGAACTTCAATGTTTTGACATTTAGGTTGAACTTTGAAAGGAAGTATAGCTATTTCAGTATAAAGATCTGTTTAAAAAAATACTATCAGAGAATTTGGATCAGATTGACCCCCTATGCAGAATTATAACAAAAAGTGCACTGTAATAGTAAGCCCCCCCCCACACACGTATGAAAACAAAACTTGAATAAAGTTCGTATGAGGCACACCCCTTGTTTAACCTATTGTTTTTAGTGAGGTGAGGCAGATCTTTTAGTGTGCAGACTCACTGCAAAGCGCTGTACATTAGCAAGCTATTTGGTTTCTTTCAGACAGGTCACGTTACATGGTAGATGCAAACGCAGCACTTTTCACCACAGCACAACGAAAATACCTCGCGTAGAACAATACGAATGCAATATGCATTCAACTCATTCTGATGTTCTGTTTTTTTTCCTTTTCTTTTTTTAACCAAACCTTTTTTTGTTATATACAGTACTGGTCAAAGGTTTTAGAACACCCCGATTGTCCCAGCTTTTTAAATTGATTAAATTCTCATTTTACTCTAAAATGGAAGCACAGTCACAAAATAAATTATGGAATCGATGTACAAACAAAAATGTATTCAAAACTTTTTACTCATTAAAGTAGCCAGCCTTGGCAGATATAATAGCTTAACACACTTGTGGCATTGTCTCTAAAATGGAAATAAAAAATTCTTCAGAAGGTTCTTCCCAACTTTGTTGTGGAAGTTCCTGCTTGTAGATTTTTGCTGTCACAGTTTTTTTTTCCAGGTTAAAGTTAAAGTTTGAATTCTGTGCCATTTTGTATAATTCTGAAATGAACATTATTTTTCAGTTTTGGGTGATCTTACCAAGTTTTTTTTCAACCTCTGGAAATTCACCACTAGGTTTGTACCATTTCAACCTATTCATTAGACTATGAATTAATTGACTTTCAATTAAGAGAAAAAAAAAAGGGAAAAAAATGGCATGTTCTAAAAATATGACCGGTCAAAAGGCATGGTCTCCAGTTTGGGTGCAGAGCTCTCAATTCACTCCATTGGTGCCAGCAGTGTACTATCATTTTAGTGCAGGATGGGTTTGATAGATCCTTTGCATTTCATTAAGGTTAAGAGCTCTACATTCATGTAACTTTGAGAGGGTATATGTCAACACAATGCTATAACCCAAGTTTAGGCAGTATACTGCTCCTCATCCCTGATGCATCAGCATTGCTAATGTTAAGACCATATCGGTTATGTTCACCATTGTCAAATTAATATTGTTAATTATCTGATGAGGAGAGCTGTAGTACAATAGGACTTGACAGAATCAACAAAAAAATACTGTTTCCATCCCTAGTGTTTAAAGTATCTGGTGAAGTTCACATTTACACCTAGAATTTATAGATGGAAGATACTGGACTGGTGTTTTCACAAACATTTCTCCCTAAGCTTTTTGAGTATCGTGTTGGTTATCTGGGTGACTGTTTATAGTAGAGTCTAATAGCCTTGAGTGCACTCAACACAGTGAACCTTGAAGTGATGTGTACTGATTACAACAGAAGAAGACCACAGAAAGAAAAAGATGGCGTGGCAGATTTGGAAAGTTTGGAATTTTGTATGCAAATGTAACCAAAGCCTTAGTCCATCATGACCAGGTATGTCAGGTTGTTTGTGGTGTTAAAGGTTTCAGTACCAAGCAAGCACATTTAACCACCACAGCATTCAACATGAGCCTGTCATCGCTTGAAGCTTTGCGCTAATTGATGTGACATCACAATGCTTGTAATAGTGTGAATGCACCATTTTATTTCCTAGTTTTAACTGTTTAATTGTTTTCTTAGAGGATAATGCTCAGCAAAGAAAAGACTTTGGACTAAATTTCATTCATCTATAATGGGGAAAATTCTCAAATCAGTTGTCATCGCTGCCCTGCTAATTGCACCTCGTAGGGTGTATTTCTTTGCTTTGTAATTGGCAGTTGCTATGTTGTGTTCTGATTGTTCCTTTTTATTTTGTCTCAGTGGCAGTATTTGTGAGAAATCACACGCTATTTCTATGGAAATTGCAGTTATCACTTGACATAAGCTGCAGCTATCCACTTGAGATGCTTAAAGACTGGATTTGATTCCCATCAACACATTACCCCTGCTTTGT
Organism: Phycodurus eques; assembly: GCF_024500275.1. Taxonomy (NCBI): domain Eukaryota; kingdom Metazoa; phylum Chordata; class Actinopteri; order Syngnathiformes; family Syngnathidae; genus Phycodurus; species Phycodurus eques. Next base: position 33,090,734 of record NC_084525.1, read on the forward strand.
TCAACAAACCAAAACATTTGCTAGTTTCTTGTTTGGCATCCTATATACTTTTGAGATTCTTGTAAAAGGTGCAGCAGTCTCTCACTTTTTTAAAAAGTGTCCTCACCAAATATTTATTTGGTGAAACACTCTGAATGTTGCGGAGCAGCAAAACTGTAAATCTGTCGCAACCTTGTGATGCTATCTGTCAGTTGAACCAAAATCTCTCTTTCAACTTCTTGAAAGCTTATTGTGAGGAATTGCAACATCTCTGGGGGGAAATCTCATGCAAGCTATTTCCTATTATTCCTTTGTTTTTGTTGTATACTGAATACATTTGGTTTTCAGATCAAAAGATGAATATGAGACAAAAGATCAGAATTCCAGCTTTTATTTCATGGTATTTACATCTACATGTGTTAAACAACTCGGACAGAGAAACTTTTGTTTGAAGCCACCCACTTTTCAAGTGAGCAAAAGTAACCACAAAAACAAAGGAATTGACCTTGCTGCTCCAATACTTTCGGAGGGGACTATGTTCTATGCTCTCTAAAATTGACTGAGAAATAGACTTGGAATATAAATATTTGCCCCGTTTTATGTTCCTGCCAGTTAGTTTCATACACTTTGACAAGGAGTGTCCACACTGCCTCCCTCTCATTTAGAAAACAGACGACTAATGTAGTATTGATTATGTCAGCTTTTAAAGCATTCAAAGTTTGTGCATGGTTCATATTTTCCAGACCATTGAGAGCACTTGGCTTTACTGATGGAGCACCTCCAGGGAGCATGGAAGACACTGAGCAATGGCTTTGGAATGAAAGACTCTGCTTTTGAGGGTCCGTGCCTTTCACCGACCATGGTCCAGGGATTTCCCTGCCAGCGCCGCTCCTCAGATGACAGCAAGATACCCGACTCAAAGACTAGCAGCACCATCCGTGTCTACCTCCCAAACCAGCAGCGCACTGTGGTATGCTGATTTCTGTAATGTGTTGCAAATGGCATATTGGAGGTGCATTGAGTTTCCAGTTGAGGAAATACTATCGGTGAAACCGTTTGAAGGCATATGGAGTCACGCTGAAAGGCAAAATTATTCACAATTTAATATGTTGCCTCCACTTAGGTGAACGTACGGCCAGGTGTGACTCTGCAGAACTGTCTGATTAAAGCCTTAATGGTGCGAGGCCTGCAGCCTCAGTGTTGTGCTGTTTTCAGACTTCATCCTGGGCAGAGCAGGTGAGCTTCTGACCTTTTAAACTAGAGTTGAAAAACTGACAGATGTACTTGCTGCAAAGCATACCTGTATTCTTAATATAAGTGTTGCGCTATTTTGTAACAGTAAAAAACTACGGATGGACTGGAATACAGACTCAACCTCCCTGATTGGTGAAGAGTTGCTGGTGGAAGTTTTAGATCATGTGCCTCTGACCACACATAATTTTGTGAGTGCCTGAAGTGTCTAAGAATATCCCGTAAATGAGTGTCTCTACCTACAACTAAATAAATGTACAAATCTTGCTCATGGTTTAGGTCCGGAAAACATATCTGAAGCTAGCGTTCTGTGACATTTGCCAAAAGTTTCTTTTGAACGGTTTCCGTTGCCAAACGTGTGGCTATAAGTTCCATGAGCATTGCAGTACCAAAGTACCCACAATGTGTGTGGACTGGAGCAATATCCGACAACTCCTGTAAGTGTCCCCGCTAGATACGGTCCTGAAAACAAAACAGTTTTTGCACTAAAACGATAGTTTAAGGTTAAGTCACCCAATGTCTCTTTCTTCAGTTTATGTCCAACACCTGGTGAGAGTGGTGCACCGTCACTTCCCCCGTTAACATCTCGTCGAATGAGAGAATCATTAACTCGCTTTCCAAGGTATGTCTTGATCTTCCCATGAGGTATACTAACATTATTCTTTGCTCTTCTTAAAAGCAGCCCAGGAAATGTATTGTACAGTAAACAGCTTACAGCTAATCACACAGATACACAATGTACTGTACATACATGTAAACAATTCTGATGATAATAAAGAAGATACTGTAGCAGTGTTGTCCAGTGGAAAACAGAAAAACATTTAACTGCACGGCAAAGTGCACGAGTTACTGTACATTGATTGTTCTGACTGCCGACGCCCGTGCTGGTGGGAAAGTATGCTGTATTTTATTGTTCTTTTCTTTCCTGCCATCTTGTGGCATCTACAGGTGATTGTGACAACACTGACAACACAAACTGTTGGTCATATTTTCCAGATCATTGAGAGCACTTGGAAGGGGTGGGCGATATGGGCAAATAAAAATATCTTGATATTCTTTTAAAATTGAACAAGAATGATAATTTGACAATATCCTATAAAAGAATCTCTAAATATCTACTTGCTTCCCAGGACATTCATTGATAGACACTGTTTCGGAACAACAGCTCTTGTTTATTTTTTTGTGCTTCATACATCTACAAAACTGTCCAGAAGAATATTGTATGGCAATATTTAGCAATGAATTACTTTGTTATGGCCAGACTGTATACAAGAGAATATGCCAAATCAGGTTTGTGCAATAGTATTTTAGTTAATCTTTTGTTAAACAAACAAATTTAAACAAATGTCAAAATATTAAGATGAGATCAAAATGTAAATGTAATAAATTATTTGAAGCCAAATAGACAAATTTGTCACTACAGCACACACTGGCATACAATTTTGGCAAAACGCTGCAGGAAGAAACGGTGTTCTTTATATCTTGGCAATCTTTACCGGTACTAGTTTTTGTCATATGGTACATATTTGCTAAATGACTCAGCGAGGGTTTTCAGTGTGTGTTTTGCTGATTTTTCTTCTTTCCTTGAACAGAAGTCGTGGATGGATGGATGGCTGGATGGTTACTTTTATCCCTTTAGAGAAATTAGATTTAGTAGCTTCATAAAGTTTTAAAACCTTTCCATATGACAAGGTGCTTCTTCTCAAGAGTGAAATGGAAAAAAAGATGAAACTTTACACTCACGGGCACACGCACACTCACTCGTAATTTTGAAATGATGATATTTGAGGTCATGACTGCAGAATATATATATATTTCCCCTGGTGACAAGTTTAGCAGCTGATATTGGTAATACAATACAGGGTTCAAATAAATAAAGCAGAGGGTGATCAGTGACGGGATAGTGAAGTAAATACAGTATTTACTTGCAAACAGCTGTGGCTATACAATCACCTTTGCTGACTGTTATTACAAATCTGATATGGCTGCTGTTAGACTTGTGATTGGATGACCGAGTCGCAAGGGTGAGTTTAACTGGAGCGAGTGAGCATGTGTGTGGTCAGGACCTCTTGCCACTACAAACAACGGAGTGGACAACTCGTGGTTACGGTCAACAGTAACCGTTCATTTTCTCAATTTAAAGATATGCTCCTATAATAATAAATAACACATACTAGTAGACAGTATTTTGCCACAAAAGAAATATATATATATATATATATATTTGCCATATTAGAGAAAATTGTGATATGGCTACTTTTTGCACGAATAATGGAGCAGTTCCACATAAAATTAAGTGACTTTGTAATGGCAAACTGGGAATAAGAGAGGGTCCACTGTATTTTATTGTTCTATGCTTTGCTGCCATCTTGTGGCATATATAGGCAATTGTAAACCTTTTTATGGAAGCTGAAAGTATTAAAACAAAACGAGTGGGTTTTTTTGGTGTGTACATTTTCGTGTTTTATGTGCTACCTTCTATATTGGATTGTTTTTATTGCTTATGGCCTGCAATTTGTAGATGGCTGTCTCACTAGAGCAATGGCACAGTGTCCACTGTCCACACTAAGCAGAAGGGGAAATAATTAGAAACACAGCACAGTGAGCACACAAATGGCCCTTTTCCATTTTACCAGTTCTACCCCCAACCAGCTTGGTTCCTCCCTGTGTGGTCTCTCTTGGATTACACTTTTTGAGGTCGGGCAGTGACAATGGCACCGTTCCTCAGAACCTCCTCTGACTTGCTTCTAAAACGCGGGCTGAGGAGGGTCATGACATTACTGTCATGTGATTGGCCGACAGATGTAGGTGTTTCCTTAAGCGCGGTGAATTGTCACTTTCACAATCATGGCGTCTAAAGGCTGCCGCACACCAATCAACGCTGCCAAACCCGATTGAACTGTTGCGCAACGTGCGTTGTTTGGCGACTGTTTTCATGAGTGGCCGATCAGTCCGTCACTGATTTTTGCTGTGATTAAGAAGTTTAATCGCCGTCTTAACCCCGCAGCTTACACCCAATCAAAACGCAGATAAGCTTTCACGCACGCGGAAAACACATTTCCGGATTTAACAAAAGAGCCACACCGCCGGAAGCTATATAAACAGTATATAAACCATCAAGTACTGTGTTTTAAATCAATACATATCTATATTCATAATGTGCTTGTGGATGAAGCTTGTGCCCAGAATGTATGTGAATACACGTACATGCTGGGTATGTTCAAATGAATGGAGCCAGTGAGCCTCCTTTCAAATATCCACACACTCGCTTTTATTCTCGCCAACACCATCTCTCTTTAGCAACCTGCTTTGTCCTTAACTATTAATCTGTCTTTTTATGGTTTAAGAAATGTGATAAAGTACAATATACTGAATACACAGCATTAAACTCCTATACAGGCTTGCTGTTCAGGACGTCCGCTTGTGTTATAATATGCAAAGAGTCTTAATAGGAATTGGATAAAATCCGGTTTTTAATGACGTTCTCAGCTTTACGGGGGCTTACAAGTCCAAGGGCTGATATGTGAAAAGAGCCTGTTGTTTCAGTAGCACTTCAAACTGGTTAAAATTAGTGAGCGGCCAAATTAGCACGCACACTCAATGATCAAGGTGTTTCATGCAGCGCAATCCCAAGTACTGTTGAGAAAGTTGAATTTCTGGTAGTGAACCTTTTGTAGTCCAGTCTTCAGGTTGCATTAACAGTGCGCGACCATGCTGGAGGCATATCAACAAAACATAAAAATGCAGGCTCTGCATACAGAGCCGTGAAAATGTATTGGCCCCCTTCTCAAATTTTTATATTTTTGCAAAGTTTCCCCACTTTAATGTTTAAGATTACCAAACAAATGTAACCCAAGTGAACTTAAAATGCTGTTTTTAAATGGTGATTTCTGTCACGTGTGGGGAGTAGCTGGACCCAAGAGCAGGAGGCAGATGTAAAATGATGAACTGTTTATTGAGCAAAGGTTATGGAGGTTGTCCTGGATCTGTTCGCAGGCGGCGGCGTGGACAGGTGGCAGGGAGTGGACAGAACAGGCGGCTGGCTTGCTGGCAGGAATGACGTGGGTCAGGAACACAGGGGAGCACTGGGAATGAGGAGACACAAGAGTTAACAAGGGAACGAGGAGTTAAGTGGCTTAGTTGAGTACGGTGGGCTATGGTACCGCTAGGAGAGGCTGCAATACTTTGGTGAGAATTTCCTGGAACAGGCAGGCTTAAATACCGGTGGTGATGAGGTTGATTGGAGACAGGTGCTGAAAACAGAGAGGGGAGGGGAGAGAGAGAGAGGATGCAAAGAGCCCTCCAGGCTCCTATAATGGAACTGCAGGGCAGTATATGACAGTACCCCCCCCTCTCAACGGACGCCTCCTGGCATCCTGCCAGGCTTCCCCGGGTGAGCCACGTAGTATAAGCTTCCGGGAAATCCAAGACCGCTCCTCCGGCCCGTTCCCTTCACAGTCGACCAGGTACTGGAACCCCCTCCCCCGAGGCCTCAAGTCGAGGATGCACGACACCGTGAAAGCCGGATGGTCATCAATAATCCGGGAGGTTGGAGGGGGTTCGGCCGGAGGGCTTAGGGCGCAGGTGGAGACAGGCTTGAGCAACGAGACGTGGAATGTGGGATGAATCTTTAGGGAGTGTGGCAGTTTTAACTGGACGGAAGTGGGATTCATGATTTTGGTGATGATAAAAGGACCAATGACGTGTGGAGCGATCTTACTTGACTTTGTTTGAAGGGGAAGGTCGTGGGAAGAGAGCTAGACGGATTGACCCACCTTGTATTTGGGCGTCGGGGAGCGATGATGGTCCTCGAGCTGCTTGTTGCGTGCTGTGGACCGGTTCAGCGGTGCCCGGACGTCCTTCCAAACCGCCTGGAGGTGATCTTGTATGGAGGGGACTGCCACCGCCTGCTCCTGTAGCAAGCCATGAATGGGGACATACCGGTAGCAGAGCTGGTGAGGGAATTTTGAGCGTATTCAATCCATGGGAGGTAGGAACTCCATGAGGAGAGGTTGCGGGCGGCCACACAGCGGATTGCCGATTCCAGGGTTTGGTTGGCCCGCTCCGTCTGGCCGTTGGTCTGCGGGTGATACCCCGAGGATAAGATGGCTGCTGCGCCCACCGCTTTGCAGAATTCCTTCCACACCCGAGAGGAAAACTGGGGACCTCGATCGGAGACTATGTCGATGGGGATACCATGGATTTTGAAGACACGTAAGACAAGGAGGTTAGCAGTTTCCAGGGCGGACGGGAGTTTGGGAGGGGCACATAATGGACACACGATCGATGATTGTGAGAATAACTGTGTTACCTTCAGAGGGGGGCAGGCCAGTAACGGATGTGAGACTGGTGAGGAGAATAGCGACCTTGCCGTAATTACGGATGAATCGGCGGTATAAATTGGCGAAGCTAGGGTAACATTGCAAGTCTTTGCGCGTCGCGGGGATGGGCCAGTCGATGATGGCTTGGATTTTGGCGGGGTCCGGTTGTAGTGTTCCTTCTGCAATGATGTAGCCGAGGAAATGTACTAAGGATAGGTGGAATTCACATTTTTCCGGTTTGACATATAGACTGATCTCGAGGAGGTGCTGGAGGACCTGGCGTACATGGATGCGGTGTTCTTCGTGTGAGCGGGAGAAAATGAGGATGTAATCGAGGTACACAAACACGAACTGGTTGAGCATGTCATGGAGGACGTCAGTAATTCAAAAACTGCAGGGGCGTTCCTTAAACCGAATGACCAGATACTCGAAGAGTCCGAGAGGGGTATTGAAGGCGTTCTTCCATTCGTCCCCCTCTCAGATACGGATGAGGTGGTAGGCGTTACGAAGGTCCAATTTGGTAAAGATTTGGGCTTCGCAGAGAGTTGGCCAAGTCCTTGCTGAATACTGGGGAGAGGTCATGATATTCTTCTGGAATTTGGGAGAGGTCCACAAGGATGGCAGTAGGTGGTGGAACAGCAGAAAGCAGACAGTGGGAATGGCAATGAGGACTCCATCCAGTAATGGATAAACGAGCCCAGTATATGGTGGGGTTGTGGAGTTGGAGCCAGGGAATACCAAGAACTAAGAGGGTCTCAGGGGAAGTAATGACAAAAAGGGAAATGTTTTCGCGGTGATTGCCTGAAATAAGGCGTGTGATGGGCACTGTTTGGTGGTTGACCAGGGAAATTACTCGGCCATCCAGGGCGGTGAGTTTTTTCGGGGATGGAAGTGATTGGAGAGGGATTTGGAGCTGGTGAATTATTTCTTTATGAATAAAATTATGATCGGCACCAGAATCAATAAGGGCAGTGATGGGGGTGTTATGTGCAGAAATGATAATGCAAGCGGGAACGGTCATGAGCGAGGGAGAGCTTGAGGGAACGGAGGTTTGGCGTCGCGGTGAGACACGATGCTGACATTCTTGTGGATCTAAACGTGTTTGACCAATTTGTATGGATTCATTGGATGCAACGGGGAGTGGCGAAAGTGGGGAAGACGGTGCAGAACGCAGGTGAGAAGCTGACGGTGTGGTGCTCAAGAGTGGGAGAGTGTTCACACGAGCATGGCCCTCTCTCACGGGCTCGCTCTTGCAGTCTGTTATCCAGACGGAAAGGAGGGAGACATGTTGCGAAAGGGAGTGGAGAGTTTCGGTGATTTCTTTCAGTATTTTGTCCTGGCATCCAATGTGGGCGCCCTGGAGGGTGAGTGCGTTCTTCACTGCCTCTGGAGTTGCTGGGTCCATAGTGGCCAAAGTATTCTGTCACGTGTAGGGAGTAGCTGGACCCAAGAGCAGGCGGAGGCAGATGTAAAATGATGAACAGTTTATTGAGCAAAGGTTATGGAGGTGGTCCTGGATGTGTTGGCAGGCGGCGGCATGAACAGGTGGCAGGCAGTGGACAGAACAGGGGGCCGGCTTGGTGGCAGGAATGACGTTGGTCAGGAACACACGGGAGCACTGGGAACAAGGAGACACGAGTTAACAAGGGAACGAGGAGTTAAGTGGATTACTTGAGTACGGTGGGCCATGGTACCGCTAGGAGAGGCTGCAATACTTTGGCGAGGATTTCCTGGAACAGGCAGGCTTAAATACCGGTGGTAATTAGGCTGATTGGAGACAGGTGCTGAAAACAGAGAGGGCAGGGGGGGAGAGAGAGAGAGAGAGAGAGAGAGAGGACGGAAAGAGCCCTCCAGGCTACTATAATGGAACTGCAGGGCAGTATATGACAGATTTCATTTATTAAGGGGAAAAAATAAGTTTGTGAAAAAGTAATTACCCCATTTGTTAAATCATGAATTAATTGCAGCTAATCACAATTTTTGGTTAATTTTCAGTGATCACACCCAATGCTGATTACCCGCAGACCTGTTCAATCAAGAAATCACTAAAACAGAATTTCTTCTGACAAAATCAAGTCAGAGAAAAGCTCTTAAAAAGCTGCAACAAAATGACACGATCCAAAGACATTCCAGAACAGTTGAAAAATAAAGTAACTGACATCTTGTCAGTCTCGAAATGGTTACAAAACCGTTTCTAAAGCTTAGGATTCCAACAAACCATAGGGAGAGCCATTATTCTCACATGGAGAAAACCTGGTACAGTGGTGAACCTTCGCAGGAGCGGCCGGCATATAAACATTACCGCAAGAGAACAGCATCCAGGAGACCACAAGGGAAATTCTAAAGAACTGCAGGCCTCCCTTGCCTCAGTTAAGGTCAGTGTTCATGACACAACAATAAGGAAGAGAGTGGGCAATAATGGCATCCATGGCAGAGTTGTTAGACGAAAACCAGTGTTGACCCAAAAGAACATAAAGGGTCATCTTCCTTGAAAAAAACATCAGAATGATTCCCAAGAATTTTGGAAGAATTTTATATGGCCTGACGAGATGAAAGTTGAGCTTTTTGGAAGGTGTGTGTGTCGTTACATCTGGCGTAAATGTAGCACAGCATTTCAGAAAAAGAACATACCAACAGTCAAAACATGGTGGTGGTATTGTGATAGTGTTGGGTTGATTTTCTCCTTCAGGACCTGGACAGCTTTCTGTGATTGATGGAACCATGAATTCTGCTTTTTAACTGAAAATCCTAAAGCAGAATGTTCAGCAGTTTATAACCTCATACTGAAGCACACTTGGGTTCTGCAGCAGGATAACGATCAAAAACACAATTTAAAGTCAAGTTCTGAATGGCTTACAAAAACACAATAAAGGTTACGGAGTGGTGTAGTCGAAGTCCAAACTTGAATGCGATTGAAATGCAGTGGAGTGACATTGAAACGGCCATTCATGCTTTAAAACCTCAATTTTTGCTGAATTTAAACAATTCTGCCAAGAAGAGTGGGCCAAAGTATCTCCACAGAGATGTGAAAGACTCATGGCTAGTTATAGAAAACGCTTGATTTCAGGATTTCAGTTGTTGCTGCTGAGGATGGCCCAACCAGTTATTAGGTTTAGGGGGCCATTACGTCTTCACACAGAGCCAGGTAACTTCAAATTTTTTTTTTTTCACCTTAATAAATGAAATCGCCATTTAAAGTGCGACAAGATGGCGCCTACCAGTGTGGTCGCCTCGGTTACGCGCTCTCTAGTATTGTTTTTGTTTTCGTGTTTTTTGTTCGTCTTTGGAGACATTACACAAGGGGAGACTTGCTAACCATAAAGGAGGCTACTCCGGACTTTCTTTCACCAACTTTCGCAAATCCGCTTAGCCGCCATGTGCTTTACGGAGACTTGGCTTTGTGAGGCTGTACGCGCTGGCGCCGTCATGCTTCCAGGTTTTTATCTTCACCGAGCAGACCGCATCACGGAGGTTATCAGGGAAAACAAAAGGTGTCGGGATATGCTTCTATATTAACAAATAATGGTGTACGGACGTCACCGAGCTCAGCACACACTGCGGCCCGCATTTGGAGTCGCTGTTTTTGAACTGTAAGCCATTCTACTCGCCGCGTGAGTTCGCATCATTCATTCTCGCTGGCGCTTATATTCCGCCTCAAGCTAACACGAACGCCGCACTCCTAACTCTCGCTGAACAAGTCAACGAAATTGAAAAAAACAACCCGGACTCACCGCTCATTATTCTCGGGGACTTTAACAAAGCTAAACTCAACCACGAACTCCCTAAATACAAGCAGCACATCGACTGTCCTACCAGGGAAAATAAAATTTTAGACCACTGCTATACTACGTTAAAAAACGCATACTGTGCTATACCTTGTGCAGCCCTGGGCCCGTCTGATCACTGCTTAATTCACTTAATACCGACATACAAGCAAGAACTTAAATGCGCGAAGCCTACAGTGAAAACTGTGAAAAAGTGGACCAATGAAGCAAAGATGGAACTTCAAAGCTGTTTAGACTGCACAGACTCCATGGAGTGTCTTTGAAAATTCAGCTGGCAGCCTGGGTGAATATACGGACACTGTCACATCCTATATCAGTTTCTGTGAAGATGTGTGTGTACCAACAATGTCATTTCGCACATTCAACAACAAGCCGTGGTTCACTGCCAAACTTAAGCAGCTTCGCCAAGCTGAGAAGGACGCATATCAGAGCGGGGACAGGGCCCTGTATAATCCCACTAGAAACTAGCTGACTAAAGAAATTAACATTGCAAAGAAGAACTATGCAGCAAAGTTGGAAAGAAGAAGAATCACCTTTATTGTCATGAACATGCATGCAGATGAAATTTGTTCTCTGCATTTTACCAATCACAGTGAACACATACACATTAGTGGAACACACTGGAGCAGCTCAAGGACACCACAACCGTGAGTCCAGGGGATGTTGGCGGATGGTCCAGTCGGGGTCTTGAACCTAGGTCCCCCACGGTGGCAAGCGATGATCTGAACCATTGGGCCACGGCTGCCCAAAATCATTTTAGCGCTCACGACTCTAAATCAGTCTGGCATGCATTCCAATCGCTGACAAATTACAAGTGACGATCCCCTGAGAACAAACAGCTGAGAACAATAGCACACTAGCCAATGACTTGAACACCTTCTACTGCAGATTTGAAAAGGACACTTTCACGACATTGCAGGTGAGGCTGGGGGTGGCCACCTCATCCACACGCAGCATCAGCACTGGGGCGCCCCAAGGTTGTGTCCGCTCTCAACACGAACGACTGCACCTCAACGCACCCGGCTGTCAAACTCCTGAAGTTTGCAGATGACACCACTCTCATCAA
>NC_084525.1:33107135-33244635 GCF_024500275.1 Phycodurus eques
CGTCCTTCAATACTCAGGAGAAGAATAAAATTGTAATTTCTTCTATTAAATGCCTTATTACTGTAACTTTCCCTTCCAAGAATGTTGTTGTATTTTTAGTCAATGGTGCTAAGTAACATTTGCACCTTTTTGACTTTGTAAACATTCAGAGGCCTCGGGAGAAGTGGGATTCTAGTTACTACTGGGAGATTGAAGCCAGTGAGGTCTATCTTCAGTCCCGCATTGGTTCAGGCTCTTTTGGAACTGTATACAAAGGGAAATGGCATGGTAGGAATGATGTGGGCAGAAGGGGCTGGGCCACGAATGCTCACTTTTTCCCTTGTCACTATGCATGTTTCATCACAACAAACGCAGGTACACGTGCCTGTTTTCATGTTTTTTTTTCTTCATTTAAAACATTTTTTTTTTTTTTAATTTAAATAGGCGATGTAGCAGTGAAGATTTTAAAGGTGACCAACCCCACTCCAGAGCAGTTTCAGGCATTCAGAAATGAAGTAGCTGTCCTGAGGTAAGAAATATCGGACACAAATTTTAGCCCCTTTAAAATGCTATGTTCTCATTTGTTTTTACAAGAGCAATTATAGTTCAGTACATAGTGACTTATCTGTTGCAATCTTTGATCTTACCGTATTTTGCCGATTTCCCCTCGCTCACAGAAAAACGAGACATGTCAACATCCTGTTGTTTATGGGCTACATGACGAAGGATAACCTGGCCATTGTGGCCCAGTGGTGTGAGGGCAGCAGCCTCTACAAACACATTCATGTCCTGGAGACAAACTTCAAGATGATCCAGCTAATTGACATCTCCAGGCAGATAGCTCAGGGCATGGAGTAGGTCATAAAGAATGGCATTTGTCTGATATGAACTCAAAGTGACTGATTTCATTGGTCTTATTCCGTTTCAGCTATCTACATGCAAAGAACATCATTCATCGTGACATGAAGTCCAACAGTATCCTTCTCAACAGCTTTGCCTATGTCCCAATACTCTGACTTGTTGTTCAAGATGTGCATTTTCTCAGTGTTTCACCCAGGAATCCTTGACAGCAAGGAAGACATATTTTTGCATGAAGGGCTGACTGTGAAAATTGGCGACTTCGGTCTGGCAACGGTAAAGGCCCGGTGGAGCGGCTCTCATCAGGTGGAGCAGCCTTCTGGGTCTATTCTCTGGATGGTCTGTCAACAAGTACAATTTTTACAGAAATATATGTACAAAGTATACACTTGTGACAAGAAATGTGTTGTCTCTTCAAAGGCTCCTGAAGTCATACGGATGCAGGATAACAATCCCTACAGCTTCCAATCAGATGTCTATTCCTATGGAATTGTTCTTTTCGAGCTCATGACAGGCGAGCTCCCATACGCCCAGATAGCTAACAGAGATCAGGTATAAACCCCCTGTTCATCTATCCATTTTCTGTACCGCTTATCCTCACTAGGGTCGCGGTAGGTATGACCCAGCCATAACCTAAACATCTGTTGTACGTAAAGAGATGTACTTTGTTTTATTTTTGTTATATTGTTATATTTTTGAGAGTCCCGTATTTTCCCAACCATAGGGCGCACCGTATTAAAAGGCGCAGTCTCAGTTACAGGGTCTATTTACGTATTTAACACATACATAAGGCGCACCGTATTATTTGGCGCAGGCATGGTAAAACTTATGCTAGCTTAAAACATACAGTAGCATGCATCCACGCTAAAACAATGTTTTTAAAAAGGCAGCGGGAGCAAAACTGAGTTCGGTTGCTCTTTATTGAAGTATTTAACAATGCACGCACGTTATTTTTTTTTATCAATCCTCATCCACAAATCCATCAAAGTCCTCGTCTTCTGTATTCGAAATGAACAGCTGGGCAAGTTATCAATCAAACACGCCAGGTTCGAGTCAGTCTCGTTGCCGTGCGAAAGCTCGAACAACAGTGCAAGCAAACACGTTCGCCAAAGCATCCACAATCCATTCACAAATTGTGGCGTAACTCGCCCAGCGCTGCCTTCTAGTCTTAGTAAAGCTGTGTTCGCCATCTGTCATCCATGGCTCCGACGCCGCTCACTTCACTTTGAACGCCCTGTTTACACCGATGTCCAGCGATTCATAATGATGACACTCAGTCGAATGGTGACTGTAGAGACGCTTCTCCCGGCTGTTCTTTGCTCATTAATCCATTGGCAAGGCGAGGTGGAAGACTAACTCGGGCCACCTCGCCTTGTTTCCACGTTTTGTTTTTCTTTTTTTTCCGCGGAAACTCAACTTCGTCTTCTTGACTTGGCAAAGCTCGTTTTCCTGCTTCCTCCACTTGCGAACCATGGATTTGTTGATCTTGAATTCACTCGCGGCTGCTCGATTCCCATGTTCCTCCGCGTAACTGATAGCTTGATGTTTAAACTGTGCTTCGTAACCGTGTGTCTTCGTAGGTGACATTTTCGGGGGTCCTTAGCCAAACCGATGTTGTTTTTTGCACAATGCACACCCCTGAAATGCTCCCAGTCAGTCAAGCGGTAAAAAAAAAACAACCTGGCACTATATACCTACTGGGGGCATGGCTTTAGCGTCCTACATCACACACCCTTCCCCTGTCCTCAGCCACATCCGCTTTTCATCTGTGTAAGCAACGTGTCGGCAGGAAATGCTAAAAAAAATAAAATAAAAAATTTTTTAAAAGTCAAGCGGCGCGCTCATCACACAACAACATTTATAGATGTTGGAACTCGGTGCACACATAAGGTGCTCCGCATTATAAGGTGCTCCGTCCATTTTGGATCAAATTTAAGTCTTACGTCTAAGTGCGCCTTATGGTCGTGAAAATACGGTAGTTTCTTCACAGGGGTTACTCAACTCTTAGTTAATGTCCACATTATTTGCTGCTGGCTATCAACATATTAGCTTTAACCAAAATAGTGAGTTTGGGCTGAGAGAGTCTAGTCTGCAATTCCTTAGCTTGTTTGCTGTGACCTGCGACTGACACTCAATGCCGATTTGCACTAATAAGTTGGGAACAGATTCAACAAAAGTGAAGCTAACCTCAAGGAGGCTGAACAGAAGAATGACTAGACCAACACACATGACGCGTTTCTTTCCAGGTTCAAAATTATAAATGTTTAGCCAAAAATGACTGGACAATGCGCAAATTTGTCCATGGGCCAATCATTGCTGCATCGCTGGTTAGGCTTGTCAACCATTCCTCTGCAAACATTGCTTAACCTGTAAAATGGCTGTCAGGCTGCCTGTGAGTTTTCATGCCATCATGAGGCATTCAGCACACACATGATCATAATGATGTTCGTCGTCACTGTAAATATGCTGTGAGGTTCTGTTACAAGTGAAATTTCTCGACGTGGATGGATTCTTCTACTTACGACTGCAGCTTTCAAACTTATATTAAGCTGCTTGACAATGTAAAACGATTCCAAAGTATCCTGTGTGTTTAACATGACAATTTAGCTTAGCTTTCTCTTTAAAGGGTGACCTTGAGTATACATTTTTTCTGTCTTTTGTTTCCTCAGAACGTGCTGTTAAAGCTATTCGAACTTGGTCTCCAAACGTGTTTGATGTGGTGCTAATTAAATAGTTTAGGTATCTGCCATAAACTCTAGTCCTGTTCCGACTGGGTCCAGGTGTGTCGAGGAGAGATGATGGTGGAGAAACTCTGGCATGCTGTCTGAAGGGGGTTGTGGTTGTGGCTTTGCTCTCAGTAGCCATTGACCTAACTATAGAATCAGTAATGCAACTCTAGACGTGTGGTTTTATGTTGTGTGGTTTTATGTCCCTTCTTGGGTCACACGGCCTGACCTGGATCGTGTCTGGCTCCTTGCTAGAGAATGTTTTGAAGATACTCAGTATACAGTACACAAGTATATACAGTAGATTAACAAGTCATTTAAATAGACACATTTCTCCATCTTGTTATTGGTTTTTTAAACTCGCTGATCGGTGACCAGCCCCAAAAATCCTGATCTTGTAATGCCTAGTATTTACCTCTAGATGTGTTAAAACAACTCAGGGCGTAGCACCTTTTGTTTGGATGCTCCCACTTTTCAAGTCTGCCAAGGGTATCAACAGCAGTTGACAGAAACATTGTGAGAGCTGTGAAGAAACACCCAAAGACAACAGTCAGTGACATCCCTGCCAACCTCCAGAGAGCATGGGTGAAGGTATTCCAATCCACTGTTCGAAGACAGTGGAGCATTGAAGGGAAAAACTTCAGGTGTACACAACAATGTATTTAATGCACTCAAATATAGAAATACTAATGCATATGTTAAAACATAGGTATAAAATAACGGATTTATTAAAAACAAATGAGTAGTGTTAGGAATGTGCTAATGACTACAGTATGGGCAGGAAATTATTATTATTTTTTTTTTTATTATATATATATTACTTTGTCTGGCTGGACATGGCTCAATACTACAGTGCATTTAAATACAGGTAGACTTAATACAAATGACTTTGCATACTTTTGTAATCTACTGAGCAGTTTTTCTAGACGGCAAAACAGAAATGTGTGCTGGTTTTCATGTTAGGTATATGTTATATACCCTAACCTTTTTTTAACTTCAATGTATATCGCAGGATCAAAAACAACTGCAGTGTAATTTTTTCCAATGTGCATACCTGGCATATATGGTCAACTTGTTCGCAGAGTGTGAACATTTCTATGCATTTATTAGTTAATGCGGCCCATCATGTCTATATTCAGAATGGAGTACCTTATGGAATGTTTCCATATGTTCTCCTTATACAATACCTTGATACTTGGAAGACATGTTGAGTATGTACAATTGGTACTTGTTTTATTGCTGAGTTCCGTTCCTATGGTTGCAACGTAATCCAAATTTGTGCGTTGTCAGTCAGAAAGCGTGGTAGTCTATGAGTGACGCTAACGCTGAAGTAAAGTTTTAATATTTGTATGAAAAACACCTCCAGGGCATGAATATAAAACAATCAAATGAAAAAAACAAAAGCAAGGCAGGAGCTGAGCTTGCCTTGTTGTGCGTGACTGTCTTATGCTGCTGTGCAAAGTACTACATTGTGCTTGTCGAAATGTTGTATGTTGGTACCACCGTAAACCAAGGACGCCCTGTATCGGCCTTTTCACTGCAGCAGCATGACTTCATAATAGTCCTTGCGTTTTGAGCGCCTGTGACCAATGCCGAACTAAGTACCTGCTTAGAGCCCTGCGACCACGAGGGGTCCGCCAAGAGCAATTAATAAAAAATATGAATTTATCTCTACACAAGGACTAAGTGGACTACCGGGAGTATTAGTTTTTAAAGCACATATCAAGTACTACCCCTGACCCAAGATAAAGTGGAAATATTGCTTTTTTTTCTTTTTTCCTCAGTTATGAAGAATGTTATTTTAAATGAGGGATAAGAGTTACTTTATGACTTGTAGTGCCGCTATCTCCACATCAGCAGTCCGTCTCATGCGGTTATCTAGCAAACGTTAATAAAAGCACCATTGTTTTACAATGCGTCATTAGCGTCAGTTCTCCAGTGGCGAGTAAGAATAATCGCTTTCTCCATTTAAGATTATCTTCATGGTGGGACATGGCTATCTGTCACCTGACCTCAGTAAACTCTACAAGAACTGCCCCAAAGCCATGAAAAGGTTGGTCGCTGACTGCATCAAGAAGTCCAAGGATGAGAGGCCGCTCTTCCCGCAGGTGAGCTTCTCCTTTGTTCTGTCTCATTAACTGCAGATTTCAAGGTCAAGATGGATTTAATTCTTTTGAATCTTTTATTTATATACAAGATCCTGTCCTCGATCGAGCTTCTTCAGCATGCCTTGCCTAAGATAAACCACAGTGCCTCAGAACCGTCCCTACACAGAGCCTCTCACACCGAGGGTATCAACGCTTGTACTCTGACCTCCACCAGACATTGGACAGCTCTGCCCCGTCTACTGTCCCAACAATGTCCCTTCGAACTCAGCACAACAATGATCACTACACCCAAACCGCACCATATACAATACTTAATGCATTTTTGATCAGTATGATAGGGAAGGCGAAGAGGAGGGAGCAAACAGGGATAGCGATGCAGTAGGATTTACAAATGAAAAGGGTGGAGGCAGAGCCTACCCTATTGCTGCACATCAGACATAATGCAAGTGCCGCTCTGTAAATAATATAAACGTACATTTACCTAAAATGACAACAAATGGACATTGAAGGAGCTCGAGTGTCTGCTTGACTTTGAAATTAAGCACACGCAACTACAACCCCAATTCCAATGAAGTTGGGATGCTGTGTTAAACATAAATAAAAACAGATTACAATGATTTGCGAATCATGTTCAACCTATATTTAATTGAATACACTACAAAGTCAAGATATTTAATGTTCAAACTGATAAACGTTATTGTTTTTAGCAAATAATCACTAACTTAGAATTTTATGGCTGCAACACGTTTCCAAAAAGCTGGGACAGGTGGCAAAAAAGGCAGGTGTTTGATGAGCATTCCTCAACTTTCTCAGTGTGGACCATCCCACAGGTGAACAGGCTAATTGGGAACAGGTGGGTGCCATGATTGGGTAGAAAAGGAGCTTCCCTGAATTGCTCAGTCATTCACAAGCAAAGATGGGGCGAGATTCACCTCTTTGTGATCAAGTGCGTGAGAAAATAGTCCAAAAGTTTAAGGACAATGTTCCTCAATGTACAATTGCAAGGAATTTAGGGATTCCATCATCTACGATCCATATCATCATCAAAAGGTTGAGAGAATCTGGAGAAGTCACTGCATGTAAGCGGGAAGGCCGAAAACCAAGATTGAATGCCTGTGACCTTGGATCCCTCAGGCGGCACTGTGCAGTTCAGAAAACCAATGTCAGTCAATGCAGTTTGGCGCCACATCCGTAAGTGGAACTTGAAACTCTGCTATGCAAAGCAAAAGCCATTTATCAACAACACCCAGAAACGCCGCCGGCTTCTCTGGGCCCGAGCTCATCTAAGATGGACCGATTGCAAAGTGGAAAAATGTTCTGTGGTCCGACGAGTCCACATTTCAAATTGTTTTTGGAAATTGTGGACATCGTGTCCTCCGGGCCAAAGAGGAAAAGAACCATCCGGACTGTTATGGACGCAGCTTTTTTGGAATGTGTTGCAGCAAATTCTAAGTTAATGATTATTTGCTAAAAACAAAGTTTATCAGTTTGACCATTAAATATCTTGTTTTTTTTGGTAGTGTATTCCATTAAATATAGGTTGAACATGATTTGCAAATCATTGGGGTTGTATTTGGCCGCCCATTTTTTTAAGAGCACTCTTTTTAAGAACTCAGCTGCTTTAAGAGGAAATCCACAATGATCTATTTTTTGGAATGAATATTTTGCATAGTCTTACAAGATAGTGGAACAGGATACGGGAAATGTTTTTTTTGGCCATTTGTCATCTTTTACGTCTAGTTTTGTTTTCAAGTCACATTGACGCGACTGAAGCCTGTCAAACGAGCACAGGAAACCATGGAAGGCCATGAATTTGCACATTTTGGCAAAAGTAGTAGTTTCCTTTCGAAGTCAACAACAGTATCTGATGTTTCACACATTCTTTGCAATTGCTGTAACGAGCTGGACGTTCAGGTTGTTTTGAATATTTAAAGTGATTTGGAAACTAATTTGTATTTGTTTATCATGTCTCATTGAGCAGGTCAAATGTGTTGTCAGCTTGGTAAGAAAGTTGTCTTCACTATTTTAATAAAATAAAATTTGCCAAACGTTTTGATTTTTTGTTTATGTTTTGGATTTTAAAAAGTAATGAAAGAATGGTGCAGTTGCCTTTTTCACTAATGTTAAAATCCCACACATCTGTGTAAGTCGTGGAGGTGCGGTGTGATGTTTACTGTCGCATTGGCATAGTGCTGTAACCTCTCAGGGGAATCCAGTCCAGACACACCGCAGGGGTATTCCACTTGGTGGAACAACGAAACCACCACATGGTGGTAAATGAAAATACAGGGCAGTTTTGCTTTAGTGTAAATATCCTACAAGTAGACGACTCTTTGAGTGCAAATGTAAATGTAGAAGTAACTGGGCTCTGTATTGAATGTATAAGATTTGGTTTAACATGTACAGATGAATGGTCCAAGAAATATCTTGAGCATCTGCATGTATTGTCAGAGATCAAAGGAAAATGAAGACATAACTACTTGCAAAATAAAAAAAATCTTTGAGCGTGCCACAGTTCAGGTGCCATTCTTGACTGCAAAGATGATGAAATTGAAGCTAAACTTTGTTCCGTGTAACCAAAATGTTATGATCCAAGGGTCTGATAAGTCAGTTTCCTGTGAAGTTCAATGGTATCACTGAGGTTTGGGGGAAAGCATCCATCCTCTGCTATGTCAATCTTTCATTGATCATCGTATTTTGGGAAATTGAACTCAGCCTCTCCTTTTATAGTTTTTGGCCCACAAAGCTGCAAAATATGATAATGATCTAATAGGAGACACATCTACTAAAAGGCATAGTTTGATGTCATCTGGGTGGTGTAATCTAGCTCTCCTAACTGGCAAACAACCACATGTTCTGCACTATTGGTTAATGTTCTATATTCGCATTTTGAGGAGCCACACTGACTGGCGATAATGAAATCATCCAAAGCAAATGTTATACTTAATCTGGCGGACATTTAGTGGGTGTTGCTCTTTCATAAGTGACTTCGGTATATCGACAGTCAGCGACGGACCATCAAGACACCTTATTTTATTTTTGGGTACACAGAATTGTGGCTTTCCACACAAAGAAGAACTCGATGTGGTTATCTCTGTTGCTCTGTTTGGATTTTTCATGTTTCCCTATGTGGTCCACTGAAGACTAAATTGTATGAATGGCTGTCTTCCTAAATAGTCTACCCAGTGGCGGCCAGTGAGTTTCTGACCTGGGCCTTCGGTGACCTAATCCACCTCTTAATAACACCATCATGTTGCAAGATAATGTACATAAATGCTTTATAACTACAGGTATGCATGGCATTAGAGACAGAGGCACTTCCCATATTTGAGGATGAATGTCAATATTACTAAAGCAGGAAACACTGTTGCCTTTATCTTCCAAAAAATAAACAACCATTTCAACAATACGTGTGTTTGACAACTGTACTCGGGATTTTGAAGGCCTTGGCCAGATCACATTTACATGGCAACACATGGAAGCTGAAATCTGATGGGACAAAAAAAATAAAAGATCTACATGTATTGTACACAGCTGGAAGCTGTGGAGCCAAGACACACAATGAAATGAAGACAAAAGACCTTTTGATATTAATATACAACACCAATTCCAATGAAGTTGGGACGTTGTGTTAAACATAAATAAAAACAAGAATACAATGATTTGCAAATCAGGTTCAACCTATATTTAATTGAATACACTACAAAGACAAGATATTTAATGTTCAAACTGATCAACTTTATTGATTTTTAGCAAATAATCATTAACAAGGCCGAAAAACCAACATTGTATGACCGTGACCTTCGATCCCTCAGGCGGCACTGCATCAAAAACCGACATCAATGTGCAAAGGATATCACCACATGGGCTCAGGAACACTTCAGAAAACCAATGTCAGTAAATACAGTTCGGCGCTACATCCGTAAGCGCAACTTGAAACTCTACTATCCAAAGCGAAAGCCATTTATCAACAACACTCAGAAACGCCGCCGGCTTCTCTGGGCCGAGCTCATCTAAGATGGACTGATGCAAAGTGGAAAAGTGCTCTGTGGTCCAACGAGTTTCCACAGAAATTGTGGATGTCGTGTCCTCCGGGCCAAAGAGGAAAAGAACCATCCGGACTGTTATGGACGCAAAGTTCAAAAGCCAGCATCTGTGATGGTATGGGGCTGTGTTATAGACATGTTCAAGTTAAGATCATCTCCAAGCAGCTTGATGTTCATGTGACTACAGTCGCACATATTATTCAGAAATTTAAGATCCACGGGACTGTAGCCAACCTCTCTGGATATGGCCACAGGAGGAAAAATTGATAACAAATTGAAGAGACAGATACTACAATTGGTAACAAAAGAGCCCAGAACAACCCTCCAAAGAAATTGAAGATGAACTCCAAGGTCAAGATACATCAGTGTAAGATCGCACCATCTATCTTTGTTTGAGCCAAAGTGGACTTCAGGGGAGACACCCAAGGAGGACACCACAGATGAAAATTAATCATACAAAAAGCGAGACTGGAATTTGCCAAATTGCCTGTTGACAAGTCACAAAGCTTCTAGGAGAATGTCTTATGGACAGACCAGACACAACTGGAACTTTTTGGCAATGCACATCAGCTCTATATTCACAGATGCAAAAATGAAGCATACAAAGAAAAGAACACTACTATGAAACATGGAGGAGGGTCTGTTATGTTTTGGGGCTGATTTGCTGCATCCGATACAATGAAATCTCAAGACTGTCAAGGTATTCTAGAGAGAAATCTGCTGCCCAGTGTTAGAAAGCTTGGTTTCAGTCTTGCAACAGGATAATGACACAAAACACAAAGCTAAAACTGCTCAAGAATGGCTAAGAGCAAAACATTGGACTATTCTAAGGTGGCCTTCTATGAGCCCTGAACTAGTGCATATTGAACATCTGTGGAAGCAGCTGAAACATGCTGTCTGGAGCAAGCACCCTTCAAACCTGAGACCATTGCAGCAGTTTGCTCTTGAAGGGTGGGCCACAATACTAGCTGAGAGGTGCAGACGTCTCACTGAAAGTTACAAAAATCGTTTGATTGCAGTAATTGTCTCAAAAGGTTGTGCATCCAAATATTAAGTTATGGGTACCATAATTTTTGTTGAGGCCTGTTTCATGAGTTTGTTTAAAAAAATAATTCTGTTGAACCACTGTTCAAAAGCAATGTCTAATTTTCATTGGTTATTCATTCATTTATTTTCCATATCGCTTATCCTCACTAGGGTCGCGGGCGTCCTGGAACCTATTCCAGCTGACTCTGGCCGAGAGGTGGCCTACACCCTGAACTGGTTGCCCGCCAAGCGCAGGGCACATATAAACACACAACCATTCACACTCAGGGTATCACCACACATCATGTAAATGTAGCCGCTAAGCAAATCAGTAATCCCTTTCGTTATGTTTTCTTACTGCCCTGTGATTGTCTGGCTACCAGTCCATGGTGTACCATGCCTAATTCCCAAAGTCAGCTGAGATAGGCTCCAGCTCCACAACCACAAGGACACGTGCGACAGAATATTTAGTTTTTTCTTTCTCACAGAGCTTACTTGCAGAATTAAACGACACCAAAGTCAATTGTATATTGCAAAGGAAGCTTTATTGCCATTGACAGAGGGGACTAGCATTTATGAATCCTTCCACAATATATTGTATTCCAATGTATTCCAATCAAGGTTGAAACAATCCAGTAGCGATTCATCGACCATGAACCATAATAATTACAGACCGGCAGGTCTGAATAGGTTTTATATGAACATTAAAGCCAAAAAACATGTCCACTTTAGTCATACTTTTGGTACTGCAGTGTGTGCTCCCTTAAAAATCAATGTCATGGCATTATTCCTAGTAAACAGTACAACACATCCATAAAGCCTCAGGCATGGCTTGTACAAGGATACTCTCACAGACACATTTGATACAACTTTGAAAACAACTGCACACAGAGCTTGCAGAACAGATTTATTTTTATCATGGTACTTCTCTGTGCAAATTTCTTTTTGCAGATGATTTGGTTGCTATTTCAGTTGTATCACTATTTAGCTTTAAATGGAATGGGATACAGGGCAAGATAAAAAAAAAAAAAAAAAAAACCTGTCACATTTACGTGAAGATTTTTTGGATGACAACAGCTATTTGAATCAAGTTCATGGGAGAGCTCATTTCAATTACATATGTAACAATAAAAAATAAATATTGCACTCTCTATCCACTCACGAGAGGAGTGTGATAAACTCAGCAGTAACAAGTCAACGCTAACCCTCAAAGCACTTGCACTGTTGTCATGGCAACACCATCATAGATACCCAGTGCATGGTCACAGAAGGACATTTTGTGGTGGATTTGACTTTGGACATACTCTAAAAGGACGCAAATAGAGAAGACCCATTTAATATAGCCTTGTACTCTTGGTCTATGATTGGTCACACACTAAACTATTATTTTGAGGGTTCAGCTGTAATGACAAACTGCAGGATTATTAGCAACCTTGTGGATATATTTACATCACGGGTTAATAAATAATTCTAATAATTGTATCTTTGGATCAAAGTCATACAAATATATTTAAGATGTGTGTGCAATGACATCTGCACAACATCCTTCATAATATAATCTAAAATCTTGAATTTTAATTACACATTTTCACATTTATTTATTTTTTCTGTCACTGTGATAGAAGTACAGAAGAAGTGATTGATTTATGTTGGAGATCATTGTGTTAATGCATGTTTGGTCGTGAACACAATTTCAATGCATGAATAACAGGGAACACATCTTAGAACCACACTGTTACAAGAACATCCCTCTTTTGTATCAGTCATGCAAAACAAAAGTAAATATCTTATCATTATATTTATGAAAATAATCACCAAAGCCATACGTACCCAAGTACTGTATACATATTACGAACTACGTTCCACAGTTTGAACACCATTGAGGATACACAGCCAAGTATAAAACAGAAAAAGTTGAAATAAAAGGCTCACAGCTGGTCAAACAAGTAGCACAGAGCGGCACTGAACTCAGTGTAGGCACAATCTGCTTCTTACATCATCCACAGCAGCTCCAAAGAAAATCCACAGCTACTGAAACACATGACTGATACAAGCACACAAATCAACACGGGAGACAGTACATTTGGACTCTGCATGGAGTTAAAAACACAGTCCAGGGCGTCACTCAGCTATAGTGAGCTGAGCACCAGGTCCCCCAGTTGTGATCCTAGCTATCGGCATCCACACACGCTTGTGTTCGTCTTAAGGTACATCACTGATTCTGAGAACGCCTCCGCCTCCTCAGTTAGCCTGGACCGGTTTGGGACCCACAGCGACACCATTACAGTCGAGGATGTACTGCAGACAACCTTGAGGAGGGTGGCCAGCACCATTCTTCACGGTCTCACCTATTATTTCCCCTTTCTGGCCCGTACCCTGGAAGGATCCAAAAAAAATTCCTATCGTGGGAAATTATATTGCATATCACACAATATCTGCGAGTATGTGAGATTCTCTACCTGGGATGGTTGCATGGTCATGGGTTTCTGGGGGACGTTTGCTTCCTTCTCCGCTATCTGATTCATTTTACTCAGCACCATGTCAGAAATGAGCTGTCTGTCCTCAGACTGATGCTCCCCCACCAGCGGCATGGATGAGCCCACCACCTGCATCACAGTGATTGGATACATCATCAGCTCCAGTTTGTCCACATAAAAGATCACTTCATACCTCTTTTGGCTGAAAACACTTCATGAGAAGGAACAAAGAAAAACAGTCCCTATTAATTTTACAGGGGATCTTACTGAAGACATTTAAGATGGAACTTGTGTTCATTCTAAAGGAACTTGGACCTAATATTTTATTGGGGGCAGATTCACTCTAAACCCGGATAAGTAGAGTTTACTTCTCAGGTAACCCGTTGCCTTAAAATTTAAAAAGTAATCACCATCTTTGCCCAACCATTGATTAAACTTAGTTTGTTGAGTACACTGTAAATCTCGATAAGTAGAGGATACTCCTTGTACTACTCATTTAACTCATGAAGTATCTTCTAAACCCTGGAAACGTAGACTCCCCTTATTGCACTATTCATTTAACTCGGCTTGTTATGTACACTGTAAAGCCTGGATAAGTACACCGGGATTACCAGATAACTAGCAACCCTTTATTGCTCAGTGACTGTTTTTGTCAATGTCTTTGTCTCAAAAGTGTTCTCTGTCAATTGACTGTCTGTTGTCGTACTAGAGCGGCTCCAACTTCCTTGTGTGTTTTTGGGACATACTTGGCAATTGATGAGGTGATTCTGATTCTGTTAGACACAGTTGTCCATAAATTACTGTAAACTTGAATTACTATAATTAACTGTCAACAGTGTCAAATCAATGTTTTTATTCAATGTGTAGCTGATCAATGGAATGTCACTATATTGCACACAACCCACGATCAGGGTTTCATGAAAGAAAGTGCACCATAAATGTAAAGGCAGAGTTAAAAAGACACATTCAACGAACTATGGGTAACATAAACACACATGATCAATGTTATGTTAATCCATATCGTTCAAGAACATTAAGAATTAATGTACTTATTACAACATTTTATAGTGCAATGCCGAAATCCCATAGTGCAGTGGAACCTGTAGTTAAATTCTTGATAATCACTTTAAAGTATTTCAATGTAAGGTATATGGTAAATAACTGGAGAATTTGCAGGAATGTCTAACAGTGTGCTTTGTCCCACAAAGTTCAAAATCAGATCTCATCGATCGATGCCGCTCTGTCCAAACTTTTTGGCTGACCTGTCTATAGCCTGGGACGGGGCCAATGCACCTGCATCGTTTGAGCTCAAACACAATAAGATAAGCAATGAAAAAAGTACAACTTACTCAAATTTCACAAGTAATAGTGGTAAATTAGTAATACAAAATCAGTTGGTTTGAGTAAAAACTACTGAGTGTACTTAAAAAAACAATTCCAATAAGAACGCACATCAAAACGCTCCGTTTAATCAGAATTAACAAGTAATGTCAACAAATATGATCAATTTAAATGGTATATACTCGTCTCTTTGAGTTCAATACAAATTTGGGTTTAGAGTGTTGTTAGGTATCTCGGTAGTGTCTTGCTTTCCACTGGATTTCATGAAATGTGTTATGTGGTTAGCCCATCTGCCTCAAACTACTGAGGTTGGAGGTTTAAATCTGGACTTCAGCCTTCCTGTGTGGAGTTTGCATATTCTACCCGTGCTTGCGTGGATTTTATCAGGGTACTCCCACATTGCAAAAATCAGTCCACACGAGAAACACATTCATGGTGACAGTCCAGGGTGGACTCCCCCGAAGTCAGCTGGAATAGGCTCCAGCTCACCTGCGACCCGTGTGGATAAGCCCCATAAAACAATTCCATGGCTAATGTTTCACATTGCTACAGTTTTCTAGTGATTGTTTGGAGAGTCAAGAACCTACAGTATAATTCATTTTTAACAATAGCAAATTATAAATGGTCTGTAATCTGCCTATATGACCCCCCCCCCCCCCCCCCCCCCGTGTTCGACTGAATTGCATATTCAACCACAGCTTGTTTGTAATGATGTTCAGTGGTTCAGATATGTGGTATTTCGATTGCTATTCCCAAGATGTGCCGTCAGATGTGAGACTTCTACCTCTGTGATGTAATCTCTTCCATCCTTTCCATGAATGGCCTTGACTGCGCAAATATCCAGACCACCAAAAATCTCTGAGCAGGTGTCAACCCACAGCTTGTATCTGAAAGGAGTCAAAGTGACACAACTCAAAACTTCACTACAGTATCTGAGGTTAGGGTTTCTGACTACAATTCAGCTTCATTTTCTAATAATCTACAAGTATCTCAAGACAAATCATTTTCTACATGACTTCCTCTATGTTGGAGAGCTTGCTTCATTTTTCAACACCCACTTGTCAGTCATGGCCACCTGTTCCAGCATAGCAGAGCCAGTGTTGGTCTTCCAGTTGCCTGACATAGATGTTCTCCTGGGGTATGAAGGCCTAAACATTACAACATTTTCTGTCCCCTTCATTTAATTTGAGCTATGAGAGTGTAATCAAACCTACATATAGGCTTTGTAGTCTGCACCAATCTTCTGGATTCTGATGTCATACTTGGACTCAATAAGAGGCTCAGTGGTGGTATACGTCTGGGTGAGAGCCACGACGCTAGCTATGTCCTGGAACTTACTGTGATTGTCAACCTTTACCTGCAAAACCACACGCAAATATGTGTATTGTCACTTTTTAAAATGCAGATAATTTCCCCCAAAAATCAGCCAAAAGTGGTAATATGGTATTGTCTTAAACTGTGTTTACTGCCAAACCTTTCCGATTCCAGAGTGGGCATGTCCAATCTTGACAACCACAGGGAAAGATGGCATGCTCACCTATAAGGTATGAAAGGTATCGTTTGAGTGTTCACAACAGAGGCAAAATAATGGTGAGTGTCACATCTTGAGCCAAGAAAATGTTGTTCTTATCACCATCTCCTTGTAGTTTGGATAAAAGGTCTGCTCAATCAGTGGAAACTTATCAGCGCCCAACTTTCTGAATGTGTTGATAAGTTGGGCAAACTGGACATACAAAGAAACATATGCAGTATTTTTCAAGTAAGACAAATGTCAGCAAAGCACGTCATGATGTCATTGCTGCTCTGCTCTACGGTAATGCGTGCCTCACTGCTGAGGGCCTTACCGCCCAGGGCTTGTCGCACAGATTGTAGATGGACTCCAAAGAGTTAATGCTTGGAACGCCTCCGTACTGCAGACCGATTATGATGTTGCGGAAATCTTCATTCTGGGTCATACTGAAGGCATGTTGGCGAATAAGCACAAAGTCTGGCTTGAATGACCTAGAAAATGAGAGACAAATGTGACCACAATTAGTCAACACTGACAAAATAAGGTCATCCGCACTATATTTTGAGATCTGTGGTAAAATCCCTTACCTGACAACCTTGGTTCCATTTCTGAAACCCTGCATTGTAACGCTGCATGTCCCACTGGCCTGAGCCATGATGTTGATCTCACTAAACTCCGCCTGAAGAGTTGATGATTGCATTGGCACATGAGGACCAACTTCTCTACAGCTTTAATACAGAAGCCCTTGCGATGGATACAAACTGACCTGTTCCACTTTGATGTCGTAATCTCCGTATATTTTCTTCCCCCGGAATAACTTTGCCCTGAGTTGAAACAAATAAAAAATTCATAATGGTGAAAAAAAATTAAGAGTCCTGCTCTAGGCCCTAAATTTTAAAGCCCATTCTGAAAGGCATGTTACAAATGACAATCAAAACTATAACACTAATAATTATTACAACGCCTTTAAATCACGCAAAGAAGGAATTGCATGGTCCCACACTCAACATTACACCCATTAAACCATCATGTTTACAGACAATGCTTAGTTGGGAATATATTTTTTTTCTCTGCTCTCCTACCAATGCAGAGTGTAATTAGTCAGGGGTAAAGTTAGTTAGCTATTGTCTCATGATCCATTGGTTCAAGTTACTTTCTGACATGTAAAGACCCTCGCCACAGAGGACGGAATTTGCCTTTTTACGGGCCAGTCTATCATCCAATTGATTTTGACCCTCTTGTTTCAATATAGAGTATTGAATGTATGTCTTAACTGATGATAATGATGATGAGATGGATCAGCATTTCATAGCACACAGTTTTTGTTTTTGAGAACGACGGAATGAGACCACATTCTTACTGTGGGCTGTTATTTAACTTCAGAAAATGCTGCACCTTTCACGATTTGTGAATCAGATTACCGTACCTAGTTAATGATTAACAATATCTTCTTGATAGTAATTTGGTTGTACAAATCCCACATATAGCAGATCACTGTGTGATCGACCTTTCCTCGAGGGTAGAGATGAGAATGGATCAATATATGAAGATAAGCCACAAGGAGGTTATTAGTTTTAGAAGTGTACATATCTTTGGCTTTTATCCACGACTGATGTACAGGCCATACAAGAGACTCTTGTGCAGTAATGTGAATTTATAAAGACTAAAGAGGACCTGAAAGAAAACGCGCCTCGGTAAAGTTCTCCTGTTGCTGTGGGGCAGATTTTCAGGTTTCCATTTTTCAGGTAGAGATAAGCGTTAATCTCAGGAAACGTTATGAAATCCTTATCCAGAGGATGCATCAGAAAAAAATGTTTTCTGTTTTACGAGTGCTCGTTATCTCCTGTCATGCACCCTGCATTCCTGTGGTGCTAAAGCTGAATAATTCATTCAGAACCTAATTGCAGTGTGGAGATTTGTTTGACTGTGGCGGAAAACAAACCTTAAAACAGGAATCATTCTGAGTAAAATAAAAACCTATTGTACATGGGGAATGAAATGGATAAGGGACAGTGTTTCCAAAACACAAGACTTAGAAACATGCACAGGGACAATGCACGGTAAAGCCCAAGCGTGTGATTTCTGCTCGCCTTGGGAGTTATTTTATTCTG
This sequence comes from Phycodurus eques, assembly GCF_024500275.1. NCBI lineage: Eukaryota > Metazoa > Chordata > Actinopteri > Syngnathiformes > Syngnathidae > Phycodurus > Phycodurus eques. The sequence continues at coordinate 33,125,318 of NC_084525.1, forward strand.
CACTCCGAGTGGAGATACCGAACACAGTTACGTCCAGAAATAGTAAAGAACTCTTTTCCAAAATGGTATTTGATTACTCTGGGAAAAATGAATTCATCTACCCAGACGTGAACATTTTGCAAACATTAATTTCTATCCTATTGGTCCAGTCTAAACATCCATCCATCCATTTTTTTGTACCGCTTTATCCTCACAAGGGTCGCGGGCATGCCGCAGCCCAAGCTATCATTGGGTACACCCTGAACTGGTCGCCAGCCAATCGCAGGGCACGTATAAACAAACAACCATTCGCACTCACATTCACACCTAAGAGCAATTTAGAGTCTTCAATCAACCTACCACGCGTGTTTTTGGGACGTGGGAAGAAACCGGCGTGCCCGGCGAAAACCCACAGGGGCACGGGGAGAACATGCAAACTCCACACAGGCGGGGCCGGGTCCTCAGCACTGTGAGGCAGATGTACTAACCAGTCGTCCACCGTGCCGCCAGTCTAAACATATTCAACAAAATATTACAGGCAATATAATGGCATTGGAAAAACTATTAATTTGACATAAATCACCATAAACAAGGTATAGTTTAAGTCAGGGTTTAAAATTTTAACAGGTGTCATAACTAGTGTTTGGGAGTAACTAATTATATGTAACAAAATTACGTTATACAAAATTAATGTAATTGTAATCCATTACATTACAGGGAGTAAATGTGTAATTAAATTACAGTTGCTTTTGGAAATTTCCATATTTACAATTTTAGTTACAATTGAAAAATAGCCACTAAAGCCCAATTTTTTTTCATATCACTTCTACCTTCTGAAGCCGGCATTAGTGATTGGCTCTCTCTAGTCATGTGCCATTCTGCTGTAGTCTCAAACATGAAATACTTTTCCAAATATGACCTTCAAGCGCCACCTTGTGGTACAATCTATTAGTTTGTCTGATATTTTGAAATATATATATATATATATATATATATATATATATATATATATATATATAGTTCAGGGGCATGCAGAGGTGGAGGGCTTTTGGTGCCAGGGCCCCTGCCCTTTTGCCCTTGATGCCCAAGGTGTCTCTTTGTAAGTTTTTATTTTATTTTTTAATGTATGTGCGAGTGTCTGTCTGGGGCCTTTCATCAATAAAATCTAATGTAACCGTGTTGAAAAAAAAAAAACCATTCAGTTATAATTTAAGGAATTAATAAAGTTATATGCGTTTGAATAGAGAGCGTGCACATGGCGAGTCTCTCCGCATGCCCACGTGAGTTGCTTATGCACGAGTGAGATTCAAATTGATCAGACATAAAAGTTACACAAGTTTCACCAGAATCAGAGGTGCCGGAACAGAGCAAGAAAACAAGGCACCTCTGAATATTTCCCCTGCTACCCCTCACTCATACATCCATCCATCCATTTTCTGAGCCGCTTCTCCTCACTAGGAGCCTATCCCAGCTATCATCGGGCAGGAGGCGGGGTACACCCTGAACTGGTTGCCAGCCAATCGCAGATCAGTGAAAGTGCTGGCTCTAAATCACTTACTGAAAACAAACTGAGGGCAGCGAGACCCAGAAACAAGCACCAAGTGAAGGTGGCCTCAATTTAGGCCTTGCAAGACATCTCCAGAAAGGAAACTCAGAATGAAGTCCATGGACTCCAGACTTCAGACAGTCATTGACAACAAAGTATTGTATTAAAAATTATAGTTGTGACATTTGCACAAATAATATAGAGCCCCTGAAAATGGGGGTACGATGCATCACATGACTTTAATTCCTCATTGTTTTAAATTGATATATTAAAAATTATGGTTATATTTACAATTATTGTATGTCAATTGACCATGAAAATGGAAGTCGTGTAATTCGTAAATGGTAAGTACAGTATTTTAACTAAACATAATAAATTTAAGCTTAAACTCTTCACTTCGTGCACATATGGATTGTGTTTAAATCATGGGCGGGACTTTAACGCAGTTATCACGATTAACCAATTACAAACAACTGAAATAGAAAAAAAATATATGCATTTTAATCGCATTTTATGCTTCAAACAACGCAGACCCTTTGTCAGTGCATAATTTCCTGGTACACCGATTACACTGACGCACACGTCAGAGCTTGGCTACTAAAATGGAGGAATTTAATGAGACAGCGTTGCTAAGACTGATGTGCCACATATTTAATAAAAAAAAAAAAAAACAAGCCAATGGAAGCTTTGATAAACGTGGTTTTGTGCAAATTGTGTACAAGAGAGTTTGCATACCACCGAAGCACTTCAACCCTTCGACATGTGATCTAACTTTTCAACTGTCACGCAGAAAGCATTTAAAGGCAATACTAGATATATACTGTAGATAGATAGAGATAGAACAACAACAAAAAAGTTCTAAAATTAACTTTAGGTCTGTTTCATTTTGGCCAGGGATAATTTATATTAGTTTTTCTATTGTTTTGTTTTGCAATTCCAATTAAATGCATTTTTCCAGAGTTAACAATATTCCTGTCTGTCGAATTATTAGATTCAGTCATCCACTAAAACCATTTAAATTAAATCATATTGGTTTTTAGGACAAATATTGTGATTAAAATTATGTGTGTGTGATTAATCATGATTAATCAAGATGAATTACCTACACAGCCGCGAGTCAATTAGATATATATTTTTAAATGAGTCCTACCCCAAGTTTAAATCCATTGTGATGATGTATGAAGACAAAATCATAATCCCTCTGCCACTGTCAAAATACTTCTAAGCATAACTGTATGCAAGAAGAACATCCTCCAGTCTATTAATATTCACCACTATATCATTCACGTCACTAAAAGCATCCCCAGTCCAAGGTTTCTCACTCTTCTCATTATTGCAGCTGTTTATACAGCTGATATATTTTTCGACATGATGCATATGCTAAAATTTCTCCTGGCTGGTGGTTGAGGTGCCTTTGCATGCACGCCAGGGGAGAGGAGATGCGGCATGATTGCAGCTGTTGCGTTACTGATTTGTCGGAGGAATCAATCCTGAACTAAACATTAGATCATAAACAAGAGGAGGGACATGTTTTATTGTTATTTCATGAGTACATTTGACAAACAAGATAATCAAATTATGCAACTTGATTCAAGGCTGGTACGTTAAAGTTAAGTTACCCCTGTGAAAATGATTAATAATGAGTTAAAATAGTAAAATATCCCACTTATCCAATTCATCATGAACTCCTACGTGTGGGTATTGACTGGATGAAATCAAGACTGATTTGAGCCAATATAGTCCTCTGCGAATGGATCCAAATTTTACAGTCCTATATTTTTCTCATCGTGCAGAGTATGATTAGAAAGTAAATGTTGGCAATCAGTTTAATGCTAAGTGAAAGAGAAAAATGTTCTCCTCCCACCACAAGAGCAATTTATAGCACAGTCTTCCTGGAACCAAACAGAGCTCCTTGGATGACTTGCAGAATAATCTGAGCTCATTATTTATTATTTTGCTTAACCAAATAACTGTAAAGAATAACGCCTTGCAGTTTCTATGGACAGTATATCTCGGTACAAAATACACAGTTTGCAGGGCATGTAACTACTTTCATGTTATAGTAGAAATATAAAACAGCATGTGTCAGTGAAATCATAATTTTTAATCATGTAATCAACAACTTAACACCTTACTGTACGATACAGTATTCGTTGACATGCTCTTCTGCAAGACAGCTGTCTGTGTACATAACTTTATCAGCATTTTACTGAAATTAGTCAATGGTAAGTGAACATTCTGTTGTATAATTCAATTCACTTGGGAATTTGGGTGGATGATAATTTACAATCACCAGTGTAATAAATGTCATTGTAAAACAATACAGTATATGAGTTTGTTAAAATTGGTGTTATTATGATATGCTGCACGGTATAGACAAAACTGGATTTTCCCACAAAACCCTTTGAGGAACCTGATTTGGAAGACTGGAAGCATATGGTCGATATGTGATTTCAGTCTGAGCAGGTCTTATTTTGCATCAGCACAATGACATACAGCACTGCTCAAGGGTGCCAGCACTCGTGAGGACAGAAGCCACTCAGCAAAAGTACGGTAATAAAAATAGATTTCATCATCCTAATGCTTTTGCTTGCAGCTACACTATATGTAGTGTGCTTTCCATCTTGTTGTTGTACGACCAGAATACAAAGTACTCGTCAGATGTGGCAGTGAGGCTGAATAAGCGTCACTCAAATCCTTTTGAGTAAACAGTCTGCATTCATTAATAAGCCCAACACTGCCCTTATTTTAAACACCACAGAGATTAGGGTATTAATGAAAGAAATTTACTAAATCGAGCCTTCTAGCTGGGTTAAAGGTTTCACAAACAGAACCAACACAGATGATACCAGGTGGCTCGATATGAAGGACTCCCCGCTCTGAGATGGTGAGCGTCCATTAAAATTAGATGTAACTCTCAGAGAGAGGACGTCATTGAATGGAGTACAATATCTTATCTCCCAAGTGTACATCTTATGGCGGATGAAAAACGTACAGTATATAGAGAGCAATATTGTACTGAGTATATTCTGCTTGATTAGACAAAAAGATGATATTTCTTGTAGGAGATCTAAACCAACACATATACTGTATCTAACCGCAACTAAACTGACTAATTTTGAGCTGCAGCACTTCGTTTGTTTTTGGTGTGTTGTGTTGGCTTCAATGTACAGTGGACAAACAAAGGTCTACAGAAAGTCAGCGAGAAATAATAATTTTTTAAAAGGTCAGGAAAAGCATACTAGAACATCAGAACGTTATTTGGGCTTAATCAGCGGTAATTTAAATGGTGGCAGATGTGTGCTGACTCTCATTTAACATTAGTTTAAATGTGATTGATTAATTCTGAACACAGCCACTTCCCAGTTATAAAAGGATGTGCACACATACAACCACATCATCTCAGTGTTTTTTTTTTTTTTTTTACTTTCCCTCTCAAAAAAAAAAAATCACTGTGATTGTCTGGCGACCGGTTCAGGGTGTACCCCGCCTCCCGCCCGAAGATAGCTGGGATAGGCTCCAGCAGCCCGTAACCCTAGTGAGGATAAGCGGTAAAAATGGATGGATGGAAAAAAGATAGCAATTGAGTTGAGAAAATTTGAAGTCAAGTCACTGATGGTGTAGTGGTACACTCGCCTGACTTTGGTGCGGGCAGCGTGGGATCAGTTCCCACTCAGTGACGGTGTGAATGTGAGTGCAAATGGTTGTCCGTGTCTATATGTGCCGTGTGACTGACTGGTGACCAGTTCAGGGTGTTGTCTGCCTCTCGCCTGAAGTCAGCTGGGATAGGCTCCAGCGCCTCGTGATCCGAACCAGGATAAGCAGTGTTGAAAATGGACGGATGGAAAATTAGAAGTCACATTAATGGTAGAAAAGTTTCACTTTTTAACATAAAAAAAACCTGCCATTTGAACAGACTAGTGTAGACTTTATATCCACTGCATGATGTATGATTACCTACTGCTCAGCAAGAGTGGCTTTCCATTCACTTCAAACATGTAGCTAGCTAATGCACAAGGTTGGCATCTCTCTTGATCTTAACATTGATCCAGGTTTATTCAATACAAATTGTCTGCCGTGCGCACATAAACTTCTCCCCAAACCTTACTGGCGCCGATGCTATCGTAACATTTGCAAGACGTGATGTGGTCTTAATGTCATCTTACTGCAAGGTGTAAATTACTGTAACTGTATAAGTAAAAAAAAAAAAAAAAAGTCAATAAAGATCCAGACTACCAATTATTGTCATGCTTACATCCTTCCCTCCGGATTGCATATCCACTGTATGTGCCGAATGATGCAGTAAAAAAGAGGGCAATAAAATGATGAGACTTTTGTAAAAGTATGAGGAACCCACTTTACTCTGCAGCTGCATTGCTGTAAAGGACGTAATCAGCTGTGTGAAGAAATGTAGACCACGAGGTGACAGATTTACAATCAGAAGAGAGACCCTGGCCTGAGATGATTCGAACTCCTGTAGATGTGAAACGTCATTGAATCACTCCTTTGAAAGGTGGTACGCCTTAATGTAGACCTACTGTATAAGTGGCTCTGGAGGCTGGTAAAGAACAGCCACAGGAAACTATAGTGTATACCGTATTTTGTATCAACTAGTGCTGCGGTGTAGTGTGTGATTTTAGTTAGTGCAGAGCAGGTCATGTGATCTGTGTGGAGGGAAACCCCATTGATGATGGAGTGCGGGGGTGTAAGCACTGCAGTATTTCGTCTTGTTGTATGCATTGATGCAACCTGTGGAGCATCCATTTTAAAAAAGGTTAAGAAGATTTAACAAAAAAATCAGGACAGCACAGGAAAAAAGCGCCTCAGTCTTGATGTCATTAAGTGGTGGGAATCGATGTGTGTGTATAAGCCTCGGCATGCATTAAACCACAAGATCCTCTGTTGTCTCTCAGAAAATTGAGATATAATCACTAGATATACAGGCTACTGAAGACTCATAATAAAATACTTTTTAATAGAGGAACACATTTCTCTTACCACTCTTGCTGCTGTTCATCGATGACCAGGAGAATCTTGAACTTCTTGGGTGTCGTGATTGAGCTTTGCTCCACTAGCCCCGCCGAGGCAGCCGTCTGCTTGACAACGTTGGTGATCGAGCTGAAGAAACCAGCTCCGGTGGATTGAGCTGGCTGAGCTTTTTTGTCTGGAGCAGGGGAAGTGGCTGGAGGCGTGGGCCCGGCTACGGGGGACTTGGCAGGGGCGGTGGTAGTGGGTGGAGGAGGCTGAGCAGGGTCAGGCCTCTGAAGGTCTGTCATGTAGCCATTGGGCAGGTTGGAGATAAATGTGCTGTCCGAGAGACGCCGTCGCAAGTAATTCATGGCTGGAGCCGGAGAGCGAAGTGGCGGTCGGGTGTGGAAAAGCTCTCTGCGGAGGACTCCCTTTTTTAGCGCACAGCTAACAACGGCTGAGCTCTCAGCATAAATTCCAAGTGAATGTGCTCCCTTCCAGCTTGCTGGAGCATCCTCAGAGCTTCCCCTCACTGGTGGTGACGTTACACTCTCCCTCAGCCAATCTCCTCACTCTGCACACTCCTCAGCCATTGCAAAGGATGCTGAGGCTGTGCCACTCCTCTTCTCCCTCACTGCATGGTGTGCTTCTTTGCTTCCCTTCCCCCACACTATGGCATGTTTAAAAAAAAAATTTTTTTTTTTACCCCAGCTATGAGAAATTACAGGATTTCCAATGGAAGCACATGTGGCTTTAGAGAACACACTGTCATGACTCTCTCACTCCTCTTTCTGTGTCCTTGTGCAACATTTGTGTACGTGTGTAGAGCTCAGGAATGGACTCAAAGATGGCTGGAAGGACAAGTGGCCACTAGCGTGTGCCATTGCAGCCCACTGAGACACTAATGCAGTTAACAATTCCTCCCTAATGAATTTATTGATCTTCATGCTTAGGCCTATGCCATTTTCTAATAGAACATGCCTTTTAACCTCCTTGATCTATTTGCGCTGGTTCAGTGTCTTTTATGTGCACTTTCATAACCAGAGTCAGCACACCCTCGACCCAAGTGAGGATAAGCGGTACAGAGAATGAATGGATGGTTTTATTACTATTAGTATAATGTTTTTGATGGATTTACCACTACATTTTACACATTACATGGCCTAACACTCAAGTGCACATTTTTCTTTAGTTTTATTTGAAGAAGTCACCTAATCAAACAATAAGCAACTCTTTTGACTCTGTTGATGCGAAGACTGAAGATTAAATCAACCTCATCTGGTGAAAGCATTTGTGACCATTATGGTGCCGAGGAGAAGAGGAAACAGATCAATCATTCAATAAAGTCCAACCCTTACAGATCACCAAATGCTTGACTGAGATTGACAGAAAAAAAGTGGCCTTTAAAGAGGCTCATAGAGGACGCATAAAGAATTGCAGAAAGGATTGCTACAAGTGCATACTGTAATAGGATCCAATACAAGAGTTAATCAAAAATGCATTTCCAAAAATAACAATGCTCAGTTTTGATAGACAGTTAATTTAACATTGTTTACAATTGTTGAATTTCCACATGAAGGATTATAATACTTTGATGTATTTGACATAATGAAATAAAATTATAGTAAAAATGATTATGGTTTGAAGTGTCATAAAACTGCACTGCATCAAAATGAGAAGTAAAACTTCATCTTTAAGTTCAACCTCACGTTTAATTCATTGATTCCCAACCATTGTACCACGAGACATTGTTGTCCGGTGAGTCGCAGGAAATTATTTAATTTCACTGAGCTAATTGGTATGAAAGTTATTTATTCACTACGAATATTGTATCTTTGGTCAACTATTTATGACAGTCACACACCTCTCTGGCACCCCTGCGGCCGCCATGTTGTTGGTTGATGCATTGTTTTGTGCCAGTGGTTGTTGAGTGTTTCAATTGGTAAAATTTGGGCACATACAAACAAACAACCAACCATTCGCACTCACGGGCAATTTAGAGTCTTCAATCAACCTGCCACGCATGTTTTTGGGATGCGGGAGGAAGCCGGAGTGTCCGGAGAAAACCCACACAGGCATGGGGAGAACATGCAAACTCCACAGAGGCGGGGCCGGGATTATAAACCCGGTCCTCAGAATTGTGAGGCAGCTGTGCGAACCAGTCTTTCACCGTGCCGCCTCATGTGAAACAGTCTGTTTTATTTTTGCTTGCTTTGCACAATTAGCCATCCATCCATCTTTCCGTACCGCTTATCCTCACTAGGGTCACGGGCATGCTGGAGCCTATCCCAGCTATCTTCGGGCGGGAGGCAGGGTACACCCTGAACTGGTTGCCAACCAATCGCAGGGCACATTGAAACAAAACAACCATTCGTACTCACATTAACACCTACAGGCAATTTAGAGGCTTCAGTTAACCTACTATGCATTTTTTGGGGAAGTGGGAGGAAACCGGACTTCCCGGAGAAAACCCATGCAGGCAAGGGGAGAACATGCAAACTCCACACAGGCGGGGCCAGGATTTGAACCCCAGTCCTCAGAACTGTGAGGCAGATGGGCTCACAGTTGCAGGGCGAGAAACATTTGAAATGTCTTGGGATCGTAGTTGTTTATGATGGCTACTTTGTCATATTGTGTCTGCCACTGAATCCAAAGTTTCTACATACTGTGGCAACTTTTTAGCTCTCATCTTATCACAACCAAGGAGATTGGAAAATGTATAACACAGCTGATAATAACTGATTGTTATACAGAAGGAAAAAAAACCTAATGAACAGGTGTTGGTCTACTAGTCTTTCTGATGTAATCCTATCTTATCTTTCCATTCTCAACCTCCAACATAGCGCACAAATAAATACAGATCATGTGATTGAAAACTGTCTATTGCATAGGTGTCAAACTCAAGTTCCGGGTGCCAGATCCGGCCCACCACATCATTTTATGTGGCCCGCGAAAGCAAATCATGAGCGTCAGATGCCATGGTTCTTGCTCAAATCTGTCCCTAAATTTCTAATTCTCATAAGTAATAAATAATAAACAATTAAGTTGAGATAATGTATTTTTTTCGATACCAAACCCCTTTTTACAGTAACTTGAACAAGAGTTGAAAAAACGGTTATGCTTATCCTTATCAAAATGTATCCTTCAATTTGTTGTGTATATGTAATAATGTGATTAGGCTATTAAACATTTATATGGTTTCACTTTCATAATGCAGCCCTATGCGGGGCACAAGCCAGTGCAAACTGTAGGCCGGTCCCCAGCCCGGATAAATGCACAAGGTTGGGTCAGGAAGGGCATCCGGCTTAAACTTAACTTTGCCAAACAAATATGAGCGGTCATCCAAAGAATTCCATACCGGATCGGTCATGGCCCGGGTTAACAATGTCCGGCGCCGTCAACCTGCAGGGCACCGGTGGAAATTCAGCTAGTCGAAGTCGAAGAAGAGGGAAAGCGGATTCTTCGGCAGAAAGAGAAGAGGAAAGCACAGAGCCTAGAACTGAATGTGGGGACTTTGAATGTTGGGACTATGACAGGAAAATCTCGGGAGTTGGTTGACATGATGATTAGGAGAAAGGTTGATATATTGTGTGTCCAGGAGACCAGGTAGAAAGGCAGTAAGGCTAGAAGTTTAGGGGCAGTGTTTCAATTATTTTACCATGGTGTAGATGGGAAGAGAAATGGAATCTGGGTTATTTTAAAAGAAGAGTTGGCTAAGAATGTCGTGGAGGTGAAAAGAGTATCAGATTTAGTGATGAGGCTGAAACTTGAAATTGAGGCTGTTATGTATAATGTGATTAGTGGCTATGCCCCACAGGTAGGATGTGACCTAGAGGTGAAAGAGAAATTCTGGAAGGAGCTAGATGAAGTAGTTCTGAGCATCCCAGACAGAGAGAGAGTCGTAATTGGTGCAGATTGTAATGGACATGTTGGTGAAGGTAATAGGGGTGATGAAGAAGTGATGGGTAAGTACGGCATCCAGGAAAGGAACTTGGAGGGACAGATGGTGGTAGACTTTGCAAAAAGGATGCAAATGGCTGTAGTGAACACTTTTTTCCAGAAGAGGGAGGAACATAGGGTGCCCTACAAGAGCGGAGGTAGAAGCACGCAGGTGGATTACATTTTGTGCCGATGATGTAATCTGAAGGAGGTTACCGACTGTAAGGTGGTGGTAGGGGAGACTGTGGCTAGACAGCATAGGATGGTGGTGTGTAAGATGATTCTTGTGGTGGGGAATAAGATTAGGACGACAAAGGCAGAGCAGAGAACCATGTGGTGGAAGCTGAGACGGGACAAGTGTTGTACAGCTTTTCGGGAAGAGGTGAGACAGGAGGAGCTTCCAGAAGACTGGACCACTACAGCCAAGGTGATCAGAGAGGCAAGCAGGAGAGTATTTGGTGTATCTTCTGGCAGGAAAGGAGAGAATGAAACTTGGTGGTGGAACCTCACAGTACAGGAAATCATACAAGGAAAAAGGTTAGCCAAGAAGTGGGAGAAATGAGAGAACTGAGAGAACCGAGGAGAGGCGAAAGGAATACATTGACATGCGACATAGGGCAAAGGTAGAGGTGGCAAAGGCCAAACAAGAGGCATATGATGACATGTATGACAGGTTGGTCACTAAAGAAGGAGAAATGGATCTATACAAGTTGGGCAGACAGAGGGATAGAGATGAGAAGGATGTGCAGGAGGTTAGGGTGATTAAGGATAGAGATGGAAATATGTTGACTGGTGCCAGTAGTGTGCTAGATAGATGGAAAGAATACTTTGAGGAGTTGATGAATGAGGAAAATGAGAGAGAAGGGAGAGTAGGAGAGGCAAGTGTGGTGGATCAGGAAATAGCAATGAAGTTAGAAGTTAGAAAGGCATTAAAGGCATTAAAGAGGATAAAAAATGAAAATGGAAGCATCTAGGAGAGGTGGCTGTGGAGTTTTTGACCAGGTTGTTCAATAGAATTCTAGCGCGTGAGAAGATTCCTGAGGAATGGAGGAAAAGTGTGCTGGTGCCCATTTTTAATAACAAGGGTGCAGAGCTGTGGGAACTATAGAGGAATAAAGTTGATGAGCCACACAATGACGTTATGGGAAAGAGTATGTGGAGGCTAGACTCAGGACAGAAGTGAGTATTTGCGAGCAACAGTATGGTTTCATGCCTAGAAAGAGTACCACAGATGCATTATTTGCCTTGAGGATGTTGATGGAAAAGTACAGAGAAGGTCAGAAGGAGCGACATTGTGTCTTTGTAGATTTAGAGAAAACATTGACAGAGTACCCAGAGTGGAACTGTGGTACTGCATGCAGAAGTCTGGAGTGGCAGTGAAGTATGTTAGAAAAATACAGGACATGTAAGAGGGCAGCAGAACAGTGGTGAGGTGTGCTGTCGGTGTGACAGATGAATTTAAGGTGGAGGTGGGACTGCATCAGGGATCAGCCCTGAGCCCCTTCCTGTTTGCAGGGGTGATGGATAGGCTGACAGATGAGGTTAGAGTGGAATTCCCGTGGACCATTATGTTTGCAGATGACATTGTGATTTGCAGTGAAAGCAGGGAGCAGGTGGAGGAACAGTTAGAAAGATGGAGGCATGCACTGGAAAGCAGAGGAATGAAGATTAGCCAAAGTAAGACAGAATATACGTGCATGAATGAGAGGGGTTGTGGGGGAAGAGTGAGGCTCCAGGGAGAAGAGATAGCATGGGTGGAGGGCTTTAAATACTTGGGGTCAACCGTCCAGAGGAATGGTGAATGTGGTCAGGAAGTGAAGAAACGGGTCCAAGCAGGTTGGAACAGGTGGAGGAAGGTGTCAGGTGTGTTATGTGACAGAAGAGTCTGCTCGGATGAATGGCAAAGTTTATAAAACAGTGGTGAGGCCAGCCATGATGTACAGATTAGAGACAGTGGCACTGAAGAGACAACAGGAAGCAGAGCTGGAGGTGGCGGAAATGAAGATGTTGAGGTTCGCTCTAGGAGTGACCAGGTTGGATAAAATTAGAAATGAGCTCATCAGAGGGCCGGCCAACGTTCGATGTTTTGGAGACAAAATTAGAGAGAGAAGACTTTGATGGTTTGGACACGTCCAGAGGAGAAATAGAGAGTATATTGGTAGAAGGACGATGAGGATGGAGCTGCCAGGCAAGAGAGCTAGAGGAAAACCAAAGAGAAGGATTGATGGATTTCGTGAGGAAAGACATGAGGGCAGTTGGTGTTCGAGAGGAGGATGCAGGAGATAGGCTCACATGGAAAAGGATGACACGCTGTGGCGACCCCTAAAGGGACAAGCCGAAAGGAAAAGAAGACGGTTTCACTTTCATAATGGCCCTCTGAGGGAAATTGTAACTACAATTTGGCCCGTGACAAAATTTACTTTGACACACCTGGTCTATTGTAACCGGCAAAACAACTTAATGCTCTTCCACTAGATGGCAGAAGGTACAATAATTAACCTGTGTATCCACTTCCTGTGACATTGTTGTTTGGTTGTGTGCAGTGCCATGGGATTCCCCCCCCCCCAATGTATCATAGGTGCCTTGGCTCAATGAAAGTTGGGAAACTCTGCACTGATTGACCAAACCAGACATAACATTAGGTACACCTGCATAACATTTGAATGAGACCAATACAAGAGATGTAACAAACATTCTGCTTTTAGTGTAGTTTTAAGTCATTTGAACGTGGTATTTGAGCAGAAGTACCGACCTAGTACAATTTAACAATAATAGTATTTATATTATCCCCCACATACACAAGCACGATAATAAAGCACACTTTGACAAATTCTGACGAAGCTGTGGCGTGTCTCCTCCAGTAGGGCGCCATAGAGCTCTTTGTCCACATACTGAGACAGACAAGACAACATACGCAAGTTGGGCTAATCATGTTATTGTTGTGCCTGGGAAACTTGACGCTTTTGTAGAAGTTATACTGACGGCCAAAGCTACTGTTGCTGGACACAGTGGACGCACCGCATCTTCACTGTAAGTCGTAGGGTGGGTTTAGTGAGATGAAATAACAAAGACAACGACAAAGTTGGAGACGAGCTGGCGGCTAGTTGGTGCGCATGCTAAAGTTAGCTCGCAAGTTTGCCACCTGTACAAGTTAAGACATTCGACCGCTAACTGTAAAATTGTATTTAAAACATCGCATTAATGTAACAAATGTACTGCCACTTTAACCTAATGTGACAAGTGAGACACATGAGCTGGTGGGTTAGCTATTAGCCTGTCGTTCTTTCGTTGGAAGCCGTTAGAACATTTAGAGATTCTCTGCTAACATCCAGACTCTGAGAGCAAAAACCACTCATGTTTAAAGTGTCTTGAATGTCATTCCCACAACGTGGTCGCCACTGACCGATCTCTACAACTTCAGTTCTTTAGGAAAGAAGTTTGCTGTCTTCACCGGTGTTGCCTGCTAGCGTCGATGTTGGCAGCTAGCCTGTTCGTGTAAATGCTGTTGCCTAGAATGGACCTGTTGAACCCTCAGTACCTGGATAAGATGAACAATAACATCGGGAGACTGCACTATGGAGGTGACTTTCCCATCCTGCTATAATTCTACTTGGTTAGCTTTTCTGGCCTGTTCTAACTGTGCAACATCACGTGCTGTAACAATTCGGTTAAGGACAACTCTTTGCAATGTAAGGTTATGTTGACCCTCATGATGACCCTCATGCCCCCACATCACAGACATACACACACACGGAAACGTCATGCTTGAGGTTTTATTGCAGTGATAGTAACCCCCATAGACAACATGCTTGTTTCCTCAAGCCTAAATCCTATTTCCGTATGACTTTCCCACAGCTTACACGGTGCAGGTGAATGTCCTGCTGCGCTATCAGTAGCAATGTGGGACGGCATGGTTCAGGTGGTAGAATGGTCGTCTTTCAACCCAAAGGTCGGTGGGTTTGATCGTCGGCCCCTGCAACCATGTGTCTTTGAGCAAATTACTGAACCCCCAGTTGCTCCTGATGCTACGTTATCAGTAGGTGATTGAGGAGACCGTGTTAAAGCGCTCTGAGTACCTTAGGTGGAAAACCGTTAAAAAAGTGAAAGCCCATTTACCAACGTGAGAAGATTTCCTGAAAATTAAAGTTTATTAAAAAGGCTAGTCTGGTTGGAATGGGCACTTCAATGCATGTACAACGCACAAATAAATGTAAATATCACATGATGAGTTGCGGAAAAATTTAGGTTTTTGTGTTGGGGAGAAAAGAACCCAATGTTTTCGTGTGATATTGCCTATGAACAAGCTGGTCACGAAAGGTCTTCAGATTGGAGTAAAACACTACAATGTCATTATTTCTTAACATATTTCCTCAACCCTTTCGTATCGTCTGCCCCTCGGAGAACCCCTTCTCCGATTGGCTGACAAGTTTCAGTTAAAAATATCCACGAATAAGCTGGTACAGACTGAAATTCCGAAAGCTTCTCCAAGTTGACAGGTCAAAATTACCGTGACGTTTCATATGATATCACTTGCCTGTAAAACTGGACTTAAATAGAGTAAATGGAACATTACTTGTGAAAAGAGCAGTGGGGGCAGTAGAATAGGTCATGACTTGAGTAATCATTTGTTTTTTTTTTCATGAATGTATTGTAGAGGCCTTTGAAGCACTCATTCCATGTTTTTAGGAAATTCCACAAAGATGATGGCCACTTGACCTGTTGCTACTCTCAGTGTCCTAACAAGTGTTCTGTCAAAATATCCACAATAATTTGTGCCATCTTGATCTGAATTCAAGGTGATGCTTGGCGTTGGTGTTACTTCCATGTTGTATAATAGACACTAGACTTTACATGATCAGGATTTTTGGGACCGATCAGCGAGTTTAAAAAAAACGATGACAAGATGGAGGAATGTGTCTATTTAAATGACCTGTTCATTTACTGTATATACTTGTGTACTTAATTGCTAAAAATATATATATATTTACAATAAATAATGTATCTTTGTTCCTCTAGTTATGCCAGTGAGGCATAGTGACAGAACAAATGAATGGTCTTCTATTAGATGGCAGGAAGTAAATACAGTAATCACTTTTTGTGACATTTTTGTTTGTTGGTGTGCCGTGAGATTTTTCAATTGTAAAATATGTTCCTTGGCTCCATAAAGGTTGGAAATCACTGGTCTAGTCAGATCGTGTATTCTAATCAGTCAGGTCAAACCAACATTACAACATGACAGAAGTAATGGGTGCTAACTTACTGTAATTAAATTACTTTATTTTGAATTCAAGTACTTCACCCACATCAAAACGTTAGCGCATGATTCGACAGAACGGCGGCATGTTTACGTCCGACCGTTAGTGCTACTGCAAGCTTGCTAGGCTACATAACATTTTATTGCCTGCTTGTGAGCCGTATCGTATTAAAAATAAGTGAACATACCTGAAGCAAGCCTTAAACGAACGTCCTCTCCTGTCCTGAGCACCGGTGACCACCAACAGACGTTTCCCTCCATTTTGTCCTTATAATACAGTCAGCGCGCTCCACTCTTGTTGTCGTCGCCATGGTAACGAGTGTATCCGGTCGCATTTGAGTTGACAAGCTAAAGCCCATCCATCCATCCATTTTCTGAGCTGCTTCTCCTCACTAGGGTCGCGGGCGTGCTGAAGCCTATCCCAGCTGTCGTCGGGCAGGAGGCGGGGTACACCCTGAACTGGTTGCCAGGCAATCGCAGGGCACATACAAACAAACAACCATTCGCACTCACAGTCACACCTATGGACAATTTTAGAGTTGCATGTTTTTGGGATGTGGGAGGAAACCGGAGTGCCCGGAGAAAACCCACACAGGCACGGGGATAACATGCAAACTCCACACAGGCGGAGCCGGGGATTGAACCCGGGTCCTCAGAACTGTGAGGCTGACGCTCTAACCAGTCGCCCACCGTGCCGCCAGCTAAAGCCCAATGATTGTAAAAAATGGGATGCGGTGGTATCGGAATACAAGATTTTATTCCAGTAGTCTTGTGAATGAGCAAATTTGTCTTGTAGTTTGATCCGGGCATTACGTGTTGTCTGAGATGTGTTGTCTGTTCCACACTGTCATGTTTTTTAAATAAAAAAAACAAAACAATTATTCGCTGTCAGATATTTCCAATACTACGTCGAAAGACACGCGACACGGCTAAAAATAAACTAGCTTTTGGATTCAAATATACTGTCCACGCGGCGACGCGGAGTAAATGTCTTTTGCGGAGCCAGATCAATGACGTCATTGATCGGCTCCGCAAAAGACATTTCAAATTATCTGCGAATTATGACATTAAAGCCGATCAGCATAAAATGCTAAATATCGGCCGATACCGTTCAGCCCGATAAAATCGGTGTAAAGTCTAATTGACACTGCCTGGTAATTGCATTGTGGGGCATACCTATCCTTTGTAGACTTCACCAGTTTGTTGAGAGCTAGCTTATTAAATGCAATAAATGCTTATGCGCCTGCTGGATATTTTATTCTGATTTTATGATGAATTCCAACAGATGAGTCCAGGACACCTTCGCTGCCCTCTGCTATTCCAAACGTAAGCGGGCCGCCTGCCGCTCTGCCCAAGCAAACGGAAGTATGGCGATGAACAAAAGGACCAATTGAATTGTGATGATGACCACATGACTAAAATGAGCAGATTGTTTGCAACTCACCTGTAAGTTTCTTTAGTGGAAAGACTTAACTCTAATTTGTTGCAATGTTTCACAAGTTGAAGACTTATCCTGTGCATCACCAATATAAAGCTGTTTTTTTTTTTAGCTATACTCGTGAACAGGGCCAGCCCGCCCATAGGACGGGTTTAGCGAATGCTAAGGGCACTGCGGCCTCAATGGGGTGCCAAAAATCGGGTCAGAATCATCTTTATTTTGCCAAGTATGTCAAAAAACACACAAGGAATTTGTCTCTGGAAAATGAAAAAAAGAGAAAAAAATTAATTAAAAAAAAAAAAAAAAAATTTTTGGGGGGGGAATTCACATTCAATATAATTATATTAAAATTAAATGAGTGAAATTAATATAAAGAATTAAACACACAAATGAATGAGTTCGAGAAGGGTTAGAAGCAAACAAAAGCTTCATTATTTAATGTTAAACTTAAAAGTTAAAACAATTATGAGAGCCTCATTTGTTGTGTAGAAAAATGAATAAATCTAAGGGTGTAGCTTGATGTGATAGAAATTAAAAATGTGTGTATCGTGCCTCTCTTACTACTTACAATAAGATATTTTCTCTTAGTTTTGTAGATATTTCTAAAAATCCTAAATATAAGCAGATGTCGATGCACTTAAAACACCTCATTGCTTGAGACAAATGTAAGGAATGAAACTTCTATGAACTGTCAGACTACTGAATGCTAAAATTAAGAAGAAAAGAAAATGTTTCTTGGTCATTGAGTAAAATTCAGATGAAATCGTCTGTCGCTGAATTGATCTCTTTCAAATGGGGAAGCTGCACATATTTGCAATAGCTTGACAACTAGCTTTTAAATTTGAAAACATAGACAACATAGATCAAAATGTAAAGAAATGCCTAATTCATAATATTTCAAATGGTAATAGCAAATACTCCCTCCTCTGGCTAATAGGTATACTTTCTTTTTTTAGCTGTTAAGCTGTGGTCAAGCAGAAAGGAGGATCTGTATCCCTTTTATGCTGGAACAGTTTTACTGTGCCCCAGTGGAGTTTTTAAGCTGCGACTGTGGTTCTTTGTATTCTGATGGATTTTTATTGAAATTACAGTCAGACAGAACAAAGTTTTAAAGGGGAGTGACAGAAAAAACAAAAGGGGGAGAGAATGAAAAGATATTGGAAGACAACAAAAGACAGGACACCTAGCTGTAAGGAAGGTGAGAAAAGTAAGTCATTATAAGCCTAGTACAATGACACATTAGATTTGAGTGTTGTATGGGGCCTTAGTGCTACACCCTGTGAAGGAAGGATAGGACAATGTAGGACAGGACTGAACAGGACACAGACAGGAGGGAAAGCATGCATGACATAGGTAGTGGACCCGGCTGTACAACTGATGTGTGGTGGGAGTGGCTATGTAAATTCTAAACATCTTTAAAAATAATGTGCAAGTGAGGGGATACCCAGGAAGTTCGCATAGTTGTATGTTATTTATCGCAATGAGTGAGTGGCCCCACACCCAGCGGATAAGTCCAAGAGGTGTGTATCTATGGATACATCCAAGTTAATTGACAACATCTCGCATGCACAATAACCTTCAGAAGTGACCTGTAATTGCTACGCCTGCACTGCAGGGGCTGAGGAACCCACCCAACCCACCCGAGAGTCGGGGTCGGGCCCAGAAGCCCACCCGAGAGCGGCCCAGTGGACGGGACACCACCAACACTGAGCGGCTGATTGGGAAAACTGCTCGCTCTCTGTTGGGGTAGAAGCAAATTTATTGTGACCCCAGAGAACTTTGGAAACATGTAAAAACGCCCAAAACTCCAGAACACAGGGAAGAAGAAAAAAAATAAGGAAAATGGGAGACTGAGAGGTCAAGTTGTTGCTACTTTTGGCTTGTCCCATTAGATGTTGTAACAGCAAGTTACTCACATGATTTGTTTAGCAGTAACGATACAGTAATGAAATGAAGAAAATGTTTTATATTATATTTTAATTCGTGTGGCATGTTGTAAATTCAAGGCTATGTTAAAAACTATTGGTATTCGACTTTTTTGTTTGTTGGTGTAAGATTTTTGGGATTCCTGATTTTTATTTTTTTATTTTGGTCTTTATCAAGGGCTCGTCCCACTGCTGGAGACAACAGTGGTGAGCACTGGAGCCTGAGCAACAATCCGGTGGAGCACATCAGCTCTTCCTCCAACGGTCTCCATGGGAACCATCTCTATGCTTCCATTTCTGGGTATGCTGTGGACCAGCCACTAGCGCTGACCAAAGGCAGCCTCGACAACACAGTTGGGGGCAGAGATTGGTCTGTTGTCAGTGCAGCTGTTGAGCGGCAGCAGGTAGGATCTTCTCTACAAATACATGAGCACCTGCTTTATGATTTTTGCTTGAATCACTTCATCCATAGAGGAGTCACAAAGGATCCAACCTCCTAATTCGGTTTCACTAACAAAATGATTTTTATCCACCTTCAGAATCGCCCCTCTGTCATTACCTGTGCTCCTGCAAGCAACCGCAATTGTAAACTCTCTCACTGCCATATGAATGGCTGCTCTCTGAGCCCAACCTCTGATGAGAGGAAGAGCAATGGTAAGCTGTTACAATCATCACTAATGTTTGCCAATAATGTATAATATATGTATACCAGATACAGGGGTCCTTGGTTTACGACATAGTTCCCTTCCCACAGCTGCGACGTAACCCAAATTTGGATGCAAGTCGGAATGCTGTCCTAGTCTATCATTAACCTGAGCTAATGCAGTAGTACGTACATATATATATATACATTTACAGTACTGTAAATGTTTGCATAAAAAAATACTTATAGGCCATATAACAATCAAATTACAAACAGCAAGTAAGGCGGGAACTGGGTATACCTGCTGGGTGACTAGTTCATTGTGCAGCATTTGTAACCTCGAAACGGCGTATGACGTCATAACCTCTGCTCAGCCATGTCTCAGCAGCCATCCTACTGTAACTACTTCTACACACGAGTTTTGGGTGTCCGAGGGGTTCAGAGACTGCGGGTGGGTGGGAAGAATGAGTTTGCATCTTTTATCGTTTGTTTTATGAAGCAATTTGTGCTGCTTTTTAAAGATGAAAGGTTCTATAAATGTATTATGATGTTTAATTGCTGGAATGTGAGAACCCTCTTTACCGAGCTATAAAACAACACAGTATCTCGTTACAGAATACAACAAAGTGGCCTTTTGTGAGGATTAAAATATAAATTATAATTTCAATGGTTATTTTGCAGGTTGTAAATTGTGCTGTCAAATAGTTTACTTTGGATGATGAGGCAAAAACAGGTCAAATTTACCACTAGGTGTCACACTTGCCTTACCCCTGTGTGCTTTTACTGTTTTTGTTAGTTCTCCTCCACTCAGAGAAACCATTATTATTATTATATTATACATATATATATGTATATATATATATGTATGTATGTATGTGTGTATATATATATATATATATATATATATATATATATATGTATATTTGTATATATGTGTGTATATATGTATATACGTATATATATATATGTGTATACGTATATGTATGTATATATATATGTGTATATATATATATATATATATATATATATATATATATATATATGTATACGTATATATACGTATATATATGTATATGTATATACGTTTTTATATGTATGTACGTATATATATGTATGTATATACGTGTATATATGTGTGTATATATGTATGTATATACGTGTATATGTATGTATATACGTGTATATATATGTATGTGTATGTATATACGTATATATATGTATATATGTGTATGTATATACGTATATATATGTATATATGTGTATGTATACATGTGTGTGTGTGTATATATATATATATATATATATATATATATATGTGTGTATATATGTGTATATATATATATATGTGTATATGTGTGTGTGTATATATTTGTATATATATACACAAATATCTATACATTTATAAGTGTGTACTTTTTTACTTTTACTAAAGTAAGGGAGAGGCTTCAGTATTTTTACCAGTAATTTTTTGCATAAGTATCAGTACTTTAAGTCATGAATACCAGTACTTTTGACATAATAAAGTGAATAAACGGATGAGTGCTGCTACCCTGCCTTTCCATGGATGTCCACTGGGTGGCACATGTGACTTTGAAAAGAATTATGTCCTCTAATTATCCATCCGTCCATTTTCTGAGCCGCTTCTCCTCACTTGGGTCGCGGGCGTGCTGGAGGCTATCCCAGCTGTCATCGGGCAGGAGGCGGGGTACACCCTGAACTGGTTGCCAGCCAATCGCAGGGCACATACAAACAAACAACCAGTCGCACTCACATTCACGCCTTGTGATATGTTTTCAAAATAACTTTAAATATTGTCACTTGTCAGACTTTCATTTATACTGAGATCTAGTTCGTTTGGCTGGCATGAGCATAAATATTTATTTTTGACCAAAAATGAACACTTGCATTGACTTGGAATTTAGGGAGCAGCATTGTCCCTCCAGTCTGCCTCAGCGCATTGAAAGCGTCAGAACTTATTGTGATTGGTAAATTAGGATCGAGTCATTAACCAGCAGTGCTAACACCATCCAAATTTAGCATATTGATTGGTTTAGAGTTACATGTATAATATGTCATTCCCATGACTCAGCAGGGACTGGGTCCACTGTTGTGTGCAACGGAGCAGGTGACTGACGTTATAAGGCGCAACACAGTGGGTGACTGACGTCATAATCGCGCAACACAATTAATCGATAATGAAATTCGTTGCCAACATGTTTTAATATTGATTTTATTGATTAATTGTTGCAGCCCTAATTACAAACACACAAACACATTTCTGTTTCAGCTAACACAGTTTGCGATCCTGTGATTGAGGAACACTTCCGGCGTAGCCTGGGAAAAAACTACAAAGAAGCAGACCCTGTGACCAACCCGGCGTCCAACTCTGTCTCCATCACAGGCTCAGTGGATGACCACTTTGCCAAGGCACTGGGAGACGCCTGGATCCAGATCAAGGCCAAAGGTGGGGGTCATCAGGTCCCAGAAGCCAATCCATGAAGAGGTGAAAAAAGGTTCCAATCACTTGTGGAGGTCATGTTCACGTCATCATGTTCATCATTTCAGTATCAAATATCTGCAATGTAAGACTTGGCTTTCGTCTCATTGAGTCTAAGGTCTACTTTTTATCTGAACTCTTGCCTTACAACAGAACTCTAACCAGAAAAAATAATGATGGCTACATTGGGTCGTGTTAGCTGTTAAATTATAAATGGATAGATTTTTCCATCAATAATGAGAAAAGCAGAACTAACAAGAACCAATGGTCACCTTTTTATAGGTAATGTTCTGTTTGTTTACCTGCCTTTGCAGCCAAATAAACTTCTCCCTGCCTTTCAGCATGTAAGCCATACATGTTTTATGGCTAGATACTTTCATCTACAGTGGGTACGGAAAGTATTCAGACCCCCTTAAATTTGTCACTCTTTGTTATATTGCAGCCATTTGCTAAAATCATTTAAGTTCATTTTTTTCCTCATTGATGTAGACACAGCACGCCAAATTGACAGAAAAAAAACGGAATTGTTGACATTTTTGCTGTGACACTCATATTTAACTTGGTTGCTGTCCATTTCTTCTAATCATCCTTGAGATGGTTCTACACCTTCATTGGATTCCAGCTGTGTTTGATTATACTGATTGGACTTGATTAGGAAAGCCACACACCTGTCTATATAAAACCTTGCAGCTCACAGTGCATGTCAGAGCAAATGAGAATCATGAGGTCAAAGGAACTGCCTGAAGAGCTCAGAGACAGAATTGTGGCTAGGCACAGATCTGGCCAAGGTTACAAAAACAAATTCTGCTTCACTTAAGGTTCCTAAGAGCACAGTGGCCTCCATAATCCTTAAATGGAAGACGTTTGGGATGACCAGAACCCTTCCTAGAGCTGGCCGTCCGGCCAAACAGCAATTGGGGGAGAAGAGCCTTGGTGAGAGAGGTGAAGAAGAACCCAAAGATCACTGTGGCTGAGCTCCAGAGATGTAATCGGGAGATGGGAGAAAGTTCTAGAATGTCAGCCATCCACCAGTCGGGGCTTTATGGCAGAGTGGCCCGACGGAAGCCTCTCCTCAGTGTCATACACATGAAAGCCTGCTAAAAAACACCTGAAGGACTCCAAGATGGTGAGAAAAAAGATTCTCTGCTCTGATGAGACCAAGATAGAACTTTTTGGCATTAATTCTCAGCGGTATGTGTGGAGAAAACCAGGCACTGCTCATCACCTGTCCAATACAGTGAAGCATGGTAGTGGTAGCATCAATGCTGTGGGGGTGTTTTTCAGCTGCAGGGACAGGACGACTGGTTGCAATCGAAGGAAAGATTAATGCGGCCAAGTACAGGGATATCCTGGACGAAAACCTTCTCCAGAGTGCTCAGGACCTCAGACTGGGCCAATGGTTCACCTTCCAACAACACAATGACCCTAAGCACCCATCTAAAATAACACAGGAGTGGCTTCAGAACAACGACGTGACTGTTCTTGAATGGTGCAGCCAGAGCCCTGACTTATCCCAATTGAGCATCTCTGGAGAGACCTGAAAATGGCTGCCCACCAACATTCACCATCCAACCTGACAGAACTGGAGAGGATCTGGAGTAATGGCAGAGGATCCCCAAATCCAGGTGTGAAAAACTTGTTGCATCATTCCCAAAAAGACTCATGGGTCTATTAGCTCAAAAGGGTGCTTCTACTAAATACTGAGCAACGCGTTTGAATACTTCTGGTTGTGTGCTATTTCAGTTTTTCTTTTTTAATAAATCTGCAAAAATGTCAACAATTCTGTTTTGTCTGTCAATATGGGGTGCTGTGTGTACATTAATGAGGACAAAAAATAACTTAAATGATTTTAGCAAATGGCTGCAATATAACAAAGAGTGAAATATTAAAGAATACTTTCCATACCCACTCTACATTGTTTCAGATTTAAATCCATGCTAAATTTGCTTCTGTATTACTTGAAAATATGTTTCCCCGTCTCATTTGCACTATTACACCTCTAATAGCTTATGTAGCAGGTTACCAGTTTTGTGATTCAGAACCTGTTTTATTTGTTTTTATTTTTTTAAACTGTGATAATCCAATTGAGAGTTGTTTACCTGAATTCAAATATCCATGTTAACATGGAGGCCTGGCAGTGAATACACTAGAACAATCCGCTTTCTGCCCCTGAACTGGACTCCATTTCTCTGTTAAATAATTGTAGTTCATTGCCTATATGAGCTCTTTTATGTTGTAATCTCATCCTAATAGAGGTCTAACTCAAAAGCATGTTTCAAATAGCTGGATTCTATCACAAACCTTGCTAAATATTTACTCAGAATTTATTTTTTATCTAACATTGTAGAAAATACTCACTGCTGGTACAGTTGTACTCAATATATTTTTTGTATCTGTTTCACATTCTGGCAAGGAGATGTGTGTCTTGACATCCTCTTTAAACCACAGCCTCTGGCAAGGTTGTCTGAATGCGGTTTGCTCGGCAACGTTGCTTCTGTACTCAGCGTAGCTGGATGCTACATCTTCGCATGAGACTGAAAGTGACTAAATCTGAGCTTCTGTTGGTGTTGACTCTTATTTATTCTGGGCATAGGTGAGAGCAAGTCATTGCTTTGCAAATCACAAGTCAGTCTCAAGTCACAAGTCCAAGACTTTGAGTTTCACTTTGCGTTTGCAACTTGACTTTGAGTTCAAAGTCGAGGATTTACGACTTGACTCGGGACTTTAGGGCAAAGACTTGAGATTTGACTTGTAATTTGCAAAGCAATGACTTGGTCTCACCTCTTGATTCTGGGCACATTGGTTTCTTGGAGTTCAGTAAAACCAAATTCTCAATTTATTTCAAAGCCCGTCTCCATTTTCCCCAAACCGAATTGCGGCATTTTCTTTCCAACAGGGGCGTAAATGCAAATGTAATGTTTTTATTAACTTGCCATTTGGCAACAGACCTGGCAGAACTGTCACCCCCTACTGACAGTAACATACTATTTGTGTTTTTTGAGGGATTTAACTGACTGAGTCATTGTGTGACTTATAGAAAAGGTGCGTTCCACATAGTTTTGGTTTTGTAGTTTGTTTTTGTAAATCGTCTTGACGTGATCACGGTAGATTATTGTATTTGCCAACACTGACAGGGGATTGTAAATTCTATAGATTAAAAAATATACAGTGCCGTGAAAAAGACTAGTTTCTTATATTTTTCATAGTTCCCCCACTTAAAGATCATCAAACAAATGGAAATATTAGACAAATATAACCCAAATGAACTTAAAATTATGTTTTCAAATGGTGATTTCATTTATTAAGGAAAAACTATTCAATGTTACCTGACCCTGTGTGAAAAAGTAATGGGCCCCTAAACCTAATAACTGGTTGGGCCATCCTCAGCAAATCAAGCGTTTTCTATAACTGGCAATCAGTCTTTCACATCTCTGTAGACCTATTTTGGTCCACTCTTCCTTGCAGAATTGTTTGAATTCTGCAAAGATGGAGGGTTTTTGAGCATGAACAGCCTTTTTAATGTCTTGCCACTGCATTTCAATCCAAGTCTGGACTTTGACGAGGCCACTTCAAAACCTTCATTTAGATTTTCTAAGCCATTCAGAAGTTAACTTGCTGGAGTGTTTTGGATCGTTATTCTGCTGCAGAACCCAAGTGTGCTTCAGCTTGAGGTCACAAACTGGTGGCTGAACATTTTCCTTCAGGATTTTTTATTAAGGAGCAGAATTAAAGCAGCCCAAGACAATCGCACTACCTCCACCGACACGTTTGACTGTTGGTATGATGTTCTTTTTTTTGAAACGCTGTGCTACATTTATGCTAGACGGACACCTTCCAGAAAGCTCAACTTTCATCTTGTCAGTCCATATAATCTCCCAGAACTCTTGGGAATCATTCTGATGTGTTTTTTTTTTTTTTTTTTTTTGTGGCAAAAATAAGACAAACCTTTATTTTCTTTTTGGTCAGTAGTGGTTTTTGTCTTGGAACTCTGCCATGGGTGCCATTTCCCCCCCCCAATCTCTTCCTTATTTTTGTGTCTTGAACACTGACCTTAACTGAGGCAAGGGAAGCCTGCAGTTCTTCAGAAGTTGTCCTGAGTTCCATTTTGTCCGCCTGAATGAGTCATTGCTGTTCTCTTGGGGTAATCTTTATAGGCCGGCCACTCCTGGGAAGGTTCACCACTGTTTAATTTTTTCTCCATGTGAGGATGATGGCTCCCATGATTTGCTTGGAATCCTAAAGCTTTAGCTTTAATGGCTTTTGTAACCCTTTCCAGGCTGATAGATGTTAATTAATTTATTTGTAGACTGTTCTGGAATTTCTTTGGATCGTGTCATTTTTGTAGCTATTTTAGATCTTTTGTCTGACTTGATTTTGTCGGGACAGATTCTGTTTAAGTGATTTCTTGATTGAACAGGTATGGAGAGAATCAGTGTTGGGTGTGATCACTGAAAATTAACCAAAAATTGCGGTTAACCACAATCAATTCAAGGGGACAATTAATTTTTCCACACAGGGCCAGGTAACGAATATTTTTGTCCTTAAAAAATTAAATCATTTAAAAACAGCATTTTAAGTTCACTTGGGTTAGATTTGTCCGGTATTTAAATTTGTTTGATGAGCTTAAACAGTAAAGTGGAGAAACTGCAAAAATATTAGAATTTGAGAAGGGGGGGGGGGGGGGGGGCAATACTTTTTCACAGCACTAATGTTCAGTGAATCTCCATGCATTTGTATTATTAATCGTTTTTGGAGCTGTTACACGCTTTCTTGTCTTCATATTTTACCATACCTTTACATGACCATCATTGCGCGGTGCGGAATGATCATGTGTATTTTGTTTCTATTGTGCGAGGCATATTCATGTATAGCATAGAAGTGCCCTATTCTCTTACCATGCATTTCATCTTTTGTATCACTTAATTACTTTCCCCATAGTTATGAGGTGATGAACATGCAGGAACACATCAGTCTTTTGCGTGAAGAGCTTGGCAAAGTGTCAGATGTCTGCGAGAACAGTTCAGAGTCTAAGATTTCTGTGCATACCACAGTGGGCTGGAGGTTGGGATCATCACCGATTTGACTTGTTTGACACAAGCAGATGTTTCAGTCAAATGTTTGGGGTATTAGCCCATTATTATTATTATTATTATTATTTAATTTCTTTATTTCAACTGTATCACAAAGACCTTTTACAAAACGTACTTGTTTCATGTATCACCCACACAGAGGAGGGAAAATGATGCATTTTTACACTTTGGTCCATATTTCTCTGGAAGAAAATACCACTGTTTTATAATAAATGTCTTCCAAATAAACAGAAAAACTTTTCTTCTTTCTTCAATTGATGTGACTGTTCTGATGACTGTAAAAACATTCACTTTGGCATTTAAGGGGGAACTATTTTTAGCCCAAGTGCTTCTGATGGAGAGCAGGCTTTTTCTCTTGATTGTGCCCAAATTATGAACCCACTATGTAGTTATCTTGATGTTTCTGTCTCTTCAGGCAATAAACAAACACTTGCCCATACAAAAGTACTTCTTGAACAGAAAATAAAGGTCCACTCTCTTGTAATTGGACAATTGCGAGAGTTTACGGAACTGAGTGGGTAATTAAGTGCCACACATGTGCTGCCCTGCCCCCACAATGGTCAATGAAATTACTTCAAATTTGACAAATTTTAAGAGAATCTATTCAAAGTCAACAAATGAAAAGTAAGGCATTGCTCTTTTTGTTGACCAAAAAAAAAAATGGCATGGACTAAAATGATTGTACCCAGGCACGTGCACACACAGACTTTGAGTGTTGCTCAAGAGACTGCCCTTTTTGCTGCAGCCCATTTATTTGTCTTCATTCAAGCAACAAGGTTTTGTACTAATGCAATGCATGATTTCAAAGCCTTACTTACTTTACTGATGTTAAATTGTCATGTTTAATGAAGGGAGAGACAGCTGTAGCAGTCATAAAACTAGTTTTGCAAGTAGGACTAGTTTACTATTCCCCCCCCCCCATTAAAAATCTTAATTATGTTGATGTTAAAGCCAGAAGAAATAAAATGTGACCATAAGGACATTTTGCAGTAGAATGTCAATATTGTTACAGCATCCTGGCCAAATATCTGTTCTGTGTAGGAAAAGGTACCTTTGCTCAAGGAGATATTTTAATGCCAGCATTTAAACTTAAAACTGTTGAGGTTTACAATTTAGTCAACATTTTGCTAAGTAATTATTACAGACTGGCGCCATGGTGGCCAACTGGTTAGAGCGTCAGCCTCACAGTTCTGAGGAGCGGGGTTCAATCCTCGGTCCCGCCTGTGTGGAGTTTGCATGTTCTCCCCGTGCCTGCGTGGGTTTTCTCCGGGCACTCCGGTTTCCTTCCACATCCCAAAAACATGCACGTTAATTGAACACTATAAATTGCCCATAGGTGTGAATGTGAGTGTGAATGGTTGTTTGTTTGTATGTGCCCTGCGATTGGCTGGCAATCAGTTCAGGGTGTACCCCGCCTCCTGCCCGATGATAGCTGGGATAGGCTCCAGCACGCCCGCGACCCTAGTGAGGAGAAGCGGCTCAGAAAATGGATGGGTGGATGGATTATTACAGACTATATACAGTGGATATCAAACGTCTACAACTCTGCTTAAATGCCAGATTTTTGTGACATAAAAAAAATAGCCCAGAATAAATCATAAAAAAATTGAATCTTTTTAAAGGGAAGTAAGAATAAACAACTCCTTTAATGTGAAGGCACAAATATGATGTGGCTGTTTCAGAAGTAAGCAGTCACTTTCAAACTCGTGTTAAATGGGAGTAAGCACACGCCTGCCACCATTTAAAGCCCTTCTGATTAACCCCAAATAAAGTTCAGATGTACTAATATGCATTACCTGGCATCTCTGCTTTCTAGCAGAACACTCAAGATTTTGTGCTAACTTAACTGCTATTTGGAACTGATTCTGATTCTGAATCCCTCCACCTTGACGTAGGCTTGGTACTTGGTACTGGCGACCCTCCGGTTTCAAGGCGTACTCTTACATTTTCAAATCTATAAAATATGTATTTTATTATTATTATTTTTCTTAATCTTTGGCAGAGGCCCCATTTTCAACTGAAGAAACCCAGCACCTTTTCATGATGCTGCCACCACGCTTCACTGTAGATGTTTGCGCCAAACATCCATTTTGAAATTATGGCCAAAAAGTTCAGCCTTGGTTTGTTCGGACCATAACACATTTTCAGCAGCACACATCTGGGGAGATTTCCCAGTGTGATTTGAATTCTGGCTTCGATGTCGCTTTTGTTAAGAGAAGGCTTCCGTCTTGATGTTCAGTTATTAAATATGGCAGTGACGTTACCAAAATATGGCAGTGACATTACACTGCCATATTTTCTCTGAGACGACTGTGGTCCGTTTCCATTTGATGCTTTGGAAATCTTTTGCTACCTTCTTCTACCAGTTGGGTACAAAATATTTTTCAATGCATCACATGTTCCACAAACACAGTGAGGACAGTCATCATCACAGAGAAAATATGGTAATTTTGCGATCCCACTGATGCTGCAGAAGCTCTCTGCAGACCATGGCTTGTGTTGTAAAATGTGAAAACAAAAATATCAGGAAAAGCCTACTAGAACATCTGATCATAGAACATTTGGGGTTCAAATGTACTATAAATGGTGGCAAGTGTGTGCCGACTCCCATTTAACAAGTTTAAATGTGATTGCATAATTGTCAACACAGCCACATCCTAATTTATAAGAGGGTGTGTGCTCTTCGCAATCACGTTATCTCAGTTGTTTATTTTTACTTCCCTTCTCTTTGTTTCTATGTGCCCTGCGATTGGCTGGCGACCAATTCAGGGTGTACCCCGCCTCTCGCCCACAGTCAGCTGAGATGGGCCCCAGCACACCCGCGAACTTAGTGAGGATAAACGGTTCAGAAAATGGATGGATGGATGAATATTTACTGTTTTTATCTGAATTGTATGATTAATGTTAACTTGAGCACCTACCCCCCAAAAATGTCTGTGTACGTGACTGACTGTACCCTTAATATTTTGTTACCCAACCTTTTGAGGCAATCACAGCAATCAAATAATTCTAGCACTCAATGAGACAGCTGTTATTTTGGTCCACCCCGATCGTGACCAACTGCTCCAGCTGTCTGACTTCCTTCTCCTATAAGGTTTAGACCGCTCCTCAAATAAGGCCACTTAAGAATAGTCCAGTATTGTTTTTCTCCTATAGCCGTTCTTGGGTGTGTTAGCTCTATTTTATTCGACAGCTTGAAGGCTCTTTATTTGCAGTTGGCTCTCGGCGCTCTTGGGTGGACTTTGTGTTTTAATGGTTAAAGATGATAGTTGTTACTTGTTGCTATCAACCGCTTGGGGAGAAAAAAAAAGGTCATTAAAATGACTTTACGTTATGGACATTTTGTATTTTTTCGACCAGCAGATGGCAGTGTACACCCGCTATCCAGACGTTTCGGCCCGTTCAAACTCAAACAAACACTTCAGCATCGTTGTTCAGGTGAGATTGGTGTGGATGCAGTCGATTTTCATTGTCCCTTCTAGTAATGTGCAAATGCACGTTGCATGCAAACGAGGTGTAGAGGTAACAAGACGTGTGCGTGAATGCTAAGCACAATTTGTCTCGTTCCCATCCCACACTCTCGGGCATCTTACACGCCTAATGGAGACCTGGACTTGGTGTCTTTTGTCTCTGAATATAAATAGTAGGTGCTGAATGAAATGCAAATGATTACATCTCTACTCCATCTTGGCCAATTTGCTCAGCACCATTCATTAAAAAAATCGTCAAACCAGAAGAGAGAGATTTTTTCTCTCTTCCTCTTTAGTTGATACTCAACGCCCCCCGCCCGCCCCGCTCAAATCTACTCCAAACCCCCTCCAATAGCCCACTGCCTCAATGAGATTAGACCCAGCTATTTACCAACCACAATGGCCCAGTTTCTGATGTACCATGCCTTCCAAGGAAGCCTAGCTACTCTTGAGGGATTATGGATGGAACATCCACATTTTACTCTTTGTGCAAAACCAGTCCCTCGCATAGACCTACAATATACAGACATCAGGTTTAATTGGCGGTCTGACATGAAAATAGTGTCTAAATCAAGATGACACATCAGGGTCACGCCAATTTCATCCTGGCCTCTTTCAGTGCGTGGCGGCCACCAGGAGCATGACATCTTGAGGAGCGGTCGCCCAGTCGCTTGCGGCTCTTACTGTTGTAACAGGATGGACTGTGCCACAGTTAGACACGGTCAGGACACTGTCTTCTCGATTTTCTCTTCATGGTTACGTAAAAGGCAAGAACCAATGAATGAGCTCCAGAACAGCGTCACTTTGCATGTGCTACTGAGTTCTAATTAATCCAATTGGATGAATACATGATTTTACTATCGGCTAAAAAGAGAAATGTGGCCCTAGATGCATCATACATGTTGACTCGCAAATCAGTCTTCACAAATGGCTGACAGAGCGCGGCTGTTTCCTTATTCCCAAATTTGTTGTGCCCGAATAGAATGCACCCCTATCTGCAGCATGCCTGAGCGCTCACCGTCTGGGGAATTTGCATGATTGCCTGTAGATTATTTGAACATTATCTATTCCCCCTCCGTCGTCTTATTTCAGTGGCTCTCTGCTGTGAGGATGCGTACACATCCTTGGGCTAAAGACTCTAAAATAGATCATACAAGCAACTGGCGTAGATGCACAGGGAGAGGAAGTGGCTCACGGGCAAACTTGAGTCATACTGGCAAGATCATGCTCCCTGATCTGACAGCATAACACGCCAGATTACAGAGTACGTCATTTCTAGAATGCAGCCCGGGCCTCACAATTGGTCGCAAACGTAAGAGTTCCACCATTGATTGATTTAACAAAATAATCCTCTTTAATGTGGAGGGCAGGGTTGCAGACATAAAAATGGACCCGATGAACATCTTGAGCTCAAGCTATTGTAGATCATTCATTGTGTCACGTGGACTGCTGGCAATGGCATAACCTTTGTGGAGGGAAGGCAAGACGCGGTCACTGTGGATCAAAGTCTTACAATGAACAGAAACAGGCCCTGTCAGGGCCTCTCAACATCAGCTTTCAGCAGCACACCACCACCGCCAACACACTGGATCACATCCTATCTCCACTCGCTCAGAAAGTTCCTTCTTGACCGGGCCTGCTTGTGGGGGCCCGCACACACGTTACATGGATGTGGCAATACATTTCTCCTTTATGTTGAATGCTGCCTCAGCTGCCACTTTGACCTCTTTAGTTGTGCTCATTTTGGACAATTAGTTGGCCGTGTGGCACTGAGCATTGTATTTCCAACTGATAGATTCCATTTATTAATAATTGATTGATTTTGTCAATGATTGATTTGCAGGCCATCTGGTGCACAATAACATGTAGCCAATAACCCCTATACTAATCTTCGCATCAGAATACAGCCAATAAAAATAGCATGTTTAAGAATGAAATTATACTGGATTTATATCTTTGCTATGTTGTACAATAATTCTAAATAATATTTCCAAAATGTTATCATATTGTGTTATATCTGCAAACAACAACAATCTAACACTGACAACATTTTGCTTTAAGTTATTTTTGGGATTGTGAAACCATTTGCATGTTACGCTATTTAAATTTTATTTATTTGAAATAACTACTGTTGATGTGTATTGTTGTCTTCTTGTCCTACCATAGCTACAATATGTTTGTAATAAAAAAGTTAGATGATGATATAAGATCAGAAGTATTATGATTTTATTCACACACATTATTTTGCAAATGAGTCACTCCTCTTAATAAGTAACAAGATGATTTCACACACAAAACGATCCATCTGATGGATCTGGTGGGCCACTGCTTCAGTTGCCCCTGATGCTAAATATCCACCGATGGAGTTTGATGATGTTGGCATCATCACTCAAGGGTATTTTCATGTCTCATTATGAGGTTCGTTAAGGCCAACGTTATTGCTGCTTGACTGAGCTGCTTTAATAAGTAAAGTGACCTAACACCAATTTGAGCAGCAATATTTTCCTCTCCCACGTCCAATCTGCTGCTGCCGTCCGTGGTCAAATCTCTTTCCCTTTGCCAGTCTTTACCATAGCACCCTCTAACCCACTACAACTCCCCTCTCTGTGTGTTTGGCAGTCACACAATCAGCCTTGTGTGCGCGCCCAAGACGTTACATAACGCTCTCTTTCCTGCACTCCAGATCAAAGAGAACAATCCAGCACAAGATTGCTCCTTGCTAACATCCCTTCTCCTCCACCATCCCATTGTTGTATCACATCCACGGCGCCCAGAGCTGTTATAGTAGGATACCTTCAAATCTGCTCTGCTTTTCCACTTCAATTTGGAAGCCAAACGTAACCAACTGAAAATGATCACAGGTTCAGTGTAGATTTGATGCCTCAAGCGACTTCACTTTTTGATGTGCTTGCCTTCATTTACTTGTGTCACCACATACAGGTTTATGTTAACCCAGTCTGGTGAGGAATCGAGCGGGTGGTGGGCAGAGGCTGATTTTAATAAATGAAGATCAAATTCCTCCTCATGAGTAAAGTGACAAAAATATTTGATTGATCACAACTTTGGGATTTCATCTAAGATGTGCGGCCTCTCTTGCTATTGAATAACTGATGCAACCATGACGAAATATTTTTTTTTCTCCACAGGGTTTTCACTCAGCATTTTTCGAGAGAGAGAGAGAATAGCACAGCTGAAAGCTTTTTGCAGGAAGAATCAAAGGTCTCTATTAAGTGGGAGAAATAGTGACAAAATAGAGAGGAAGGGGGTTAAAAAGAGAAGAAGAGCATCAAATGCTGTCAGAGGGGCCTGGCCTGTCTACTGCAGAGTGAGGATTGAAATAATGAGTTTGTGCTGGAGGAAAATGTGTCAAATGTCAAACGCACAGTGTAGGACCAAAGGGTACAGATGACAAAATAAAGAACAACAAATTGTTCAAGCCTTTGTCGTGTGCAAATGTATCAAATAGCTAGGGGAGAAAGAAAAACCTTACCGCTATTATCAAAGTTGTCATTCAGTGTAGCGTGACCTATCTTATGTTTGGTGCACTTAGGGCTAAACACACGCCATCGCCTTAGTCTATTGAAGTACTCTCACAGGGGAGATGTCTTTGATTCACTTGAATAGGCACCACCACTATCTCTGTTCAGCCCTCAGTGATTGGATCACTTCACTGGTCGAAGGGGACAAGTGGCTGTGGTATCTGTAATGCACAGTTTGGGTGAGTGCAGGTGAACCAGGAGTAAAAAAGCAACTCTCAGCGCTGGTGCACAGCCAAACTGAGGCTGCAGAATCAGAGTAATTGTTGGAGGTTAGGGGGGGGGGTTCAGAGGCTTCAGAGTAGGTTTGCCTCTCATGCTGTTATCACACCTGACAGTGTCTGGTTTGGGATCCAGCGGTGCATGCGGCATACGTAAGCGGCTGGTCATCTACGAGGCAGAGTGATAGGGTGTGACGTATCACACGCTACATTAGACTCCTCTTTCTCTTAACCTGCGCTTGGATGTGTTTGGCAGTTCGCAGGAACTTTCCGCACACAGATTTGTCCCCAGCAAAAGAAATGTAGTGTGAAAAAAAAATTATTACATCGGCATTTTTAAATCCTCTTCCTTTGAAATTAAAATAATGGAACAGGTTTTATTAGTGTTAATGGGTATTGTAATGGGATTGCATGCTTTCGATGCCAAAATGATATTTTTATATATACATATATATATATTATTATTATTATTTTTTTTTTTTTTTGCATGGGCATGCAACTACAGGAGTACACTCAGATACTCAAGCACCTGCAATTTTGGCCTGGATGAAAAACGTACTCACTCAATCACTATAGGTATTTTTTCACTAGTCACGTTTGGTCAGACACACATACTGTGAGTTTCTTGGGGGACAGGTGTGGCAAGATTCAGCACGTCTGCGCGTGGTGGAGCACGTGGGCGGTGGTGGTGGTTGGCCGGGGGAGCTGTGGTGGGTCCCTGCTTTCTTCTTCTGATAGCCGGTTTTGCGGCACTGCTGTGGGGCTGTTGGACCGCCCTGGATCTCTTGGTCTGGGCGGTGTCCTGTCAGCCAGGCTGTACTCACCTGGGACCGCCCTCCCCTACCCTCTTTGCTGAGTGGGGTGGGGTCATCCGTCCCCATTATGCTGGTACAGCAATTGTCCACAGACACACCCTTGGGACTCAGTTGCTTGGTGTGGGGTCAATTCCTAATTCCTATGAACTGTTATGACCTTGCAAACGTCTTGGGATGTCCTCTCACTTTCACTCCAATTCTATTAATGTTTTGATAATGTACATAGCCACTCCCACAACGCTCCAATTTTCACAGCAGGCTCCACAACCATTTTTCCTGTTGTCTTCCCCTCTTGTCCTGTCCTGTCCTGTCCTGTCCTATCCTACATTGTCCTGATCTTTCCTCACAGGGTCTAGTACCACTGTCCTGTATAATACTCGAATCCAATGTCATTGTAATATACTTTTTTTTTGCTTATTTTTCTTACAGCTAGTGTCCTGTCTTTTCTTATTTATTTTTCTCTCTGTCTTCTCCATTTTTATTTTCTGTCACTTCCCTTTAAAACCTCCTTCTGTCTGACTGAAATAAAAAAAAAATATTCATCATAATACAAAGAACTACAGTGGCAGGATTAAAAAAAATCCATTTTTGCAGAGTAAGTCTGTTCCGGCATGAAATTGAAGATACAGATCCTCCATTCTGCTTGACCTAGCAGCCGAATAGGACAGGTTAAAAAAAAGTGCCGTTTTTGCTGCAGCTCTTTTCTTTGTTCATCAATTAAAAAAAAAAAAAAAAAAAAAAAAAAACTTCTCTGTCATCAGCTCCACCCAAAGTGTTTTGATATTTGAGGAGCATTTGTATTTGAGTCTTTGGGAGAATTGTATATACTGTATGCTCCCACCTTTATTTTTTGGGGGTTAATAGGAGGCACTTTAAATCGTGGCAGGTGTGTGCTGACCCCCATTTAACACGAGTTTGAATGTGATTGCTTAATTGTGAATACAGCCATATCCCCATTTATAAGCGGGTGTATGCACTTGTGGAACCGTGTTATCTGAGTTGTTTGTTTTTGTTTCCACTTTCTAAATTGTTTTTTTCAATTGAGTTATACAGGTTATAGGTTAACTAATAGCAGATTTAAAAAAAAAAGAGATTTATACTGGTCTCATGTTTGTATATCACAAAAACCTGACGTTTGTTACGTCACCTGCTAATAGCTGTATTATTGACCGTGTTGGTTGTGTTAACAGAAATAAATACATAAGTTGAATATCTACAATTCTTTTTTCTTCATTGTGAGAATCATTTTGGTGGTGGATGACTCTTTTTGGCTTGATCACCTGCCCTAAAAAAATGTCTGTGCACGCGCCTGCTACAGTATAATGGTGTTGCTCGAATTGTGGAGGCACCAATTATTGGCTTTTAGAAGTGGAACCTGTTATAAAATATAGTTAATTATTACAAATAATTGCTCTTTTTGTCGAAAAAAACCCCAAAAAAAGGCTTAAATCTTTCACAAATTTTATTGCGTTGCCTCCCTGAAACAGTGATACTGCCAAAGTCAAAGTAACCTTACACTTAACCATACTTGGAACTTAAGAGCTTTTCCAAAACAATATAAATCCATTAAATTGAGAAAAATGACATGTATTTTCCCATTTGTGCAAATCTTACAACATTTTTCGAAACAATAAAGCTCAGTTACAATAAGAAGCAGATGCTGAACTGGAAAATAATGAATTATAGTCTAACAGACGAGTGAAGCAGATCCACACAGACACATTGACAGAAGCTTTTGTGTTCATATCTGATGGGCACCTACTGTATTTCTTTATATCCTGACTTAATGGCTCAATACGTTTCATCTTAATGTGCAGTGGTACCTTGACCTGTGAGTTTAATTTGTTCAATGACCTTGGAACTCAGCTTACACCGTACAGTGGAACCTCGATTTAACAGACTAATAGGAGCTCGTTAAATTAATTTTTTTTTTGTGGCCTAAAATCACCACTACAGTGCAAAATTATAAATAAATATAAAAAACGCTTTTCAAATGTTTGAAAAGTTTTTCCAAACTTACCTCATTTGTGCATGAAAGAGGTGATTTTGAGTTTCAACTGGACACTATGTTCTGTTTGTTAAATCTGAAGTCCGATAAATCGAGCTTCCACTGTATCTCAAATTAACTTTTCCCATTGAACTTAATGGAAATGGAAGTTTTTAAAATAACGTCACTGGAGGGTCGGACGGTCTGAAAACGCACTGGTAACTCAAATTGTCGCTCGCAACTCAAGGTAAAAAATTTGTCAGATTGACGACTCATATCTTAAATAACTCAAAAGTTGGGTCATTGATACGTCAATGTACCACTCAATTCGTAGTACAAAACTAAATTTGTATTATATCATTCAAAAGTGTGTACAATTTCGTGCAATCCCCATTTTAGAAACATTCACCCCTTGGCAGAGGTCTGCGCTGGACTGAGTGCCATTTTATTTTTATTTCGTCAATGTTGGCCCCTATTGCCTCTTATCCCCGCAGTATGCAGGCCACAGGGGGGCTTAGCTGTAAGCTCCAGAGAAAGGGGACAGTCTGTGAAGCCTGTTGTGGCCCTCATTGGTCCTGCTCACTCATTAGTGAACATGACTCCCAAACTTCCCTGACAGATCAGAATAGAAAGCATGTGCCACATCATCGCTATGATTCACGGCAGCCTGGAGTCTGAGTCTCCCCTGGGGACCTTCAGACCTCTTAATCATCATATGAATGTGTGTGCGCCGTTCAAGGAAGAGAGTTAGCCAGACGCAGAAATGAATGAACTTGTTTGCATATGACAGTGCTTCTCTAAAAGTAGCCTGTGTGTGTACCATGTGTCAGGCAGTGTAAACACATCTTATCAGAGCTTCAGAACATTTCTCAGAGCACAGAACTACATTGGCTTTATGTGTTGCAATATTCTGTTATTTTTAAAAAAAAAATTATTTAACATAATGTAGTAATGACGTTAGATTTATTAGCTGTGAACTTGCAATACAATTGGAAATCCCCTACAGTCACCAACGCAAATAAGGTCGAAGACAGTCCATTCCAGGACACTGGTTGTTCTCAGAGTTCTTTGGATTGGAAAAAAAAATTTCATCATACGAAATAATAATGAGTTCAGTGTCACAAAACGTTCATTACTTGTACGGTGAATTACTAGGCAGCTTGTTATCGTTATTAACTATTATAATTAGGCTTTACACGATCAGGATTTTTGGGGCCGATCGGCGAGTTGAAAAAAACGATAACCGATCACCAATCCAATCACAAGATGGAGGAATGTGGCTGTTTAAATGACCTTTTCATTTACTGTATATACTTAATTTCTCCCAAAAATATATTTACAATAAATAATGTATCTTTGATCATTTATTTATGCCAGTGATGCATAGTGACAGACAACAAACGATAAATATTCTTCTATTAGAAGGCAGTAAGTACATACAGTAATTAATCTATCCACTTTTTGTGACATTTTTGTTTGTTGGTGTTCTGTGAGATTTTTCAATTGTAAAATATGTTCCTTGGCTCCATAAAGGTTGGAAATCACTGCTCTAGTCATTTTGTGTATTCTAATCAGTCAGGTCAAACCAACATTACATAACAGAAATAATGGGTGCTAACTTACTGTAATGAAATTACTTTATTTTAAATTAAATTACTTCACCCACACCGAAACTTTAGAGCATGATTCAACAGAACGGCGGCATGTTTACGTCCAACCGTTCGTGGTATCACTAGCTTGCTTGGCTACATAAAATTTTATTGCCTGCTTGTGAGCAGTATCGTATTAAAAGTACGTGAACATACCTCAAGCAAGCCTTAAACGAACGTCCTCTCCTGTCCTGAGCACCGGTGACCACCAACACACGGTTTTCCCCATTTTGTCCCTATATTACAAAGTCGACGCGCTCGACTCTTGTTGTCGTCGCCATGAGTGAATCCGGTCGCATTAAAGTTGACAAGATAAAGCCCAATGATTGTAAAAAACGGGAGGCGGTGGTGTCGGAATGCAAGATTTAATTGCAGTACTCTTGACAGTGCCATCGTGAAAGAGGAAATTTGTCTTGTAGTCTGATCTGGATTACCTGTTGTCTGTCTCAGACATGTCTGTTCTACACCACCAACATGTTTTTTTGTTTGTTTTTTATAACTTTAATGGCAGTCAGATATTTACAATACTACGTCAAAAGACGCGCAACAAGGCTAAAAATAAACTAGCTTTTGGATTCAAATATACTGTGCATGATGGCGACGCGGAGTAAATGTCTTTTGCAGAGCCGATCAATGACGTCATTGATCGGATCGGCGAATTATGACATTAAAGCCGATCAGCATAAAATGCTAAATATCGGCCGATCCCCATCAGCCCGATAAAATCGGTGTAAAGTCTAATTATAAGCATAAATTATAAATGTTATCTACCGTAATAACGTGAAAATGGCAAACCCCTCAATCTTAACTTTAATGACGAAATACAAAGTCATATAACCTAAATGTGGATTGGCGTTCCAGATGTGCCTCAGCCTCTTCACTTTTTTTCAGCATTCTTGTTACAGAAGTGTAAAAAGTTAAAAAAGTACTGTAAAACAAAAGGAACGACTAATTTTAATAAATGACCACATATGGTACTTAACACAACTTCTAGTGGATATTCTTCTACTTCTCTTTCTGGGTTCTTCTCTCAAAAACAGACCATTTTTTGGGGGGTGAAGGACTGTTGCAAAAAAGTTAAAGGAAAAGCAAAACCCATGACCAGAGTTCTCAATCTTTTGAAACTTGCCTTAGTAAGGTTTTGTGACATTTGCTGAGGCTTCATGTGACACCATGCATGACAGCAATTGAGATGCTGAAGTATATCCAGGCATATTATTATTTTCTTTATTGATTTTGGTTGAACTCCATGTCTACAAGGAAATTTGGCTTTAGATGATGCAGTATAATCATGTTAAAGTACATTTGGTTGCTCCTATGCTTCAGTTTTGCTTGTTTTCAGTCTGATAAAACATAAGAGACCCGAGACCCTTGGGCAGGGAATCAAGGAGGAGGCCATTAAAAAAGTCTCACTGCAGACTTTGTGCTCCTCCTACGGGCTTGATATGAGGCCACGCTGTGTGTGACTTCTAGCTTGAGCAACACATCATGTGGAATTTTTAATCCATGAGAAACATTTTGGGCTTGATTTACTAAAGGTTTCTGCAAACTGGATTGCTCACACAAATAGAGGTGGAAGCTAATCTTTTCATGCACGACACCCCACCACACACGATCACAGAACAGGGATAATGTTTGCCAGTCGGGGACCTGGTAACCACAGTAATAGGGTGGGTATTCACATTTCTCTTGGCTTAACTCTTCCCAAAGCTGTTTGGATGTGAAATGCTTCCTACCCTCATAGATATTTTGCCTGAGGATGCTCCATCGGGGCGGCATGGTGAGCGACTGGTTAGCACATCTGCCTCACAGTTCTGATGCCCAGGGTTCAAATCCCGGCCCCGCTGGTGTAGAGTTTGCATGTCCTCCCCCTGCCTTGAATACTCCAAATTGTCCATTGGTGTGAGTGTGAATGGTTGTTTGTTTATATGTGACTGGTGACCAGTTCAGGGTGTCCCTCTCCTCTTGCCCGAAGATAGCTGGGATAGGCTCCAGCATGCCCGCGATCCTAGTGAGGATAAGCGATACAGAAAATTAATGGATGCTCCGTAGGTTCTCTACAGGGTCTAGATCAGGGGAGGATGGGGGCCACACTATGAGTTTCTCTCTTTTTTATGTCCATAGCAGTAAATGAGGTATTGTGATCACATAATGATGTTATCAATGTTTACATGACAGATCAGGAGAATGGAAAAATGATCACTGTTTCTTCTCTGGATATTTGGGCAAACTCATTTTTCTCTCTGCATTTCACTCCGCCTGTTCCTCGACCCAATTTGCATTCAGTGTTTGGCCGAAGCTGTAATCTACAATGACTCCACATACTGGCCCATTTGGGAGATGTTATAAACTGTGACAAAAGACAAGACATGAGAGTGAACTGAAGTCATTCGTAGGGGAAAGCCTCGTGAGTTGCTCAAATTTGTTAGGACTCAAAATATGCTCACATTTGCATAGGCTGAAAGACGGAAAATATGTATCACTTTTTATAATCACATGCATTCTGTACATATAAAGACATATAGAAGCTAAATGCAAAAAGTAGATCAATCAGACAACACATTAGGTAGTGTAGTTGCACTACATGTCTCAGCTTTAGAAGATGTGTTGTAAATCAGAGCCATCCCTCACACGTTATCAGTGCTGCTGTCTTAAACCTGTATGCCTTCTGATAGGTTACACGTTTTGATTTCAGAATTTGATGCAGGAGTAACAGCCATTTTTGCTGTGTCACAAAATCACACGCAAACTCAATGGACGGTGTCTGTGGTTTCACGTCCCAATGTGCACCGATTCCTCTCAGTGGTGCATGCATGTGCATATAACAAAAATAAGTTTATTTGAGCAAAGTTTATGTTCACATTGGAAAGTGGTGCTCGATTAACATGTATGCAGAGAGGCTTTGCGTGCTTGACATCCTCTCAGCCCTTCTGCTGGAAATAGCCACACACACACAACATCCTCTGATTACATTGATATGGAGATTCATGCATCTGCAACGACTAGTTATTCATTAATGTATTTGCTTTGAATTCTCGGGTGAGTGTACATCAGACTAGGAAGTCTAGGCCAAATTGAACGCATGAGAGGAAAAAATGTCACAAATGATCACATACAATCTCCACTAAGATATATGCAGGCTCAGTGACCCACAACATGACGCCAATAGAGCGATAAAATGAAGGGCGGAAAAAACATAAAAATTTGCATTGGTGCAAAAACAGAGAGGTATAAACAGGAAATGATTGTCAGTCTTTTAAACTTTGCAGCAGAATGAGTTCCTCTTGCTCTAAGTGGGCTAGCAGGATTAATCACTGCAGCCTGTGCGACTTCATAAGCGGCGGTGTTCTGTCATCCTTTCATAAAAGCATCATGGATCACCAGTTTGCTTCTCCAGTGTCCTCTCTCATGGCCACACTGCGAGCACTTTTTAAATTTAAAAATAGGGTTGCAGCAGAGTGCCAAGAAATTTCAAACAACTTCCCCTCACTGGAATCTGGACACAAAATGGACCTGAGCAGCCCAGAAAGAAAACACTGAGTCACATTGATTAATGGTGTTTTGTGTCAATTAACCAGTCTAATTGTGCAGTGATGATGCCCATCTTGGCACAGTCAGTTGATGACGGTGAATAGTTTTTACTGAGAGTCATTGGGTGAACATCATTAATAACGTTACACCCTCTGAACTTTGAGGCTGGTTCACTGAGAGCAGTGGACACAAGCTGAATGGCCAGAAAATGTAGAAGAGTTGCCACTTTGAGGGACATTCAAGCATCTTGAATGTGATTACTGGCTGAAGTTCAATCAGTGTTCCAGACTGATCATCTATCTGGGGGAATGGTTTCTGTGCCCATTACAGGTCAACTGAAAAAAGCCCAACAGTAAGAGGCTGAAAGTGGGCATCGCGATACCACTGATAGCGGAGGTTGACATACCTAAACTAAAATTTTATAGTGGTTTTTCTCCCATGCATGTAGAAGACAAGTAGTCCAACGAACAGTCTCGTCACCAAGACAACTAAACCGGAATACATAAGAAGTGAACGAGTTGACGTACTGTTGAAATTGTTCCGGTAGGAATAGAAAATCTGTCATGGATGCATCCAATTGCAAATTAAAAAATGGAAAAACGATTATCAGATTTGTGCAAGAAACTTATAGATTGCTTGGAGGCAGTTTATTACTGTCCATTGCCAAAAGTTCAATTTCTTCTTTGAAACTAATTAACTTAATTAAAACAAATATTTTAGAAATCGCATTTACAATTTTATTATGTTACAAATTTGGCAGATTTCAATTTATTTTATAAGATATTGTAGACTTACTATACGCCAATAATTGTGGCCAAAATTGTAGTTTATTTACTCTTTTATTTAATCTGATTGGGCCTTCGTAGATGTAATAGACACCAAGTTCATCCATTTAGTTAAACGGGCTATATGCTTGCCCTTTACCAGAAAACGTTTATTGTATCAGATGGATTTT
Source organism: Phycodurus eques (assembly GCF_024500275.1). Classification (NCBI taxonomy): domain Eukaryota; kingdom Metazoa; phylum Chordata; class Actinopteri; order Syngnathiformes; family Syngnathidae; genus Phycodurus; species Phycodurus eques. The sequence continues at coordinate 33,168,761 of NC_084525.1, forward strand.
TTTGAAGAAAGAAAAAAAAAAAAAAAAAAAAAAAAAAAAACTCTTTGGAAACGCTAACCATCCAGTACTTTGGGTAAAAGAAAGTCTTCATGATATGGTTAATTAGTGAATAGTGTATCGTTTTGTTGTGGACAATGCTGTTGCTTGCATTTATGTTGTTTCCGGGGTAAGGAATGGTCAGGCGTAGGATCTGTAAATGGTATTGAAGCATACTGTGGCAGTGCAATCTTGATGAGTGACAGACATGGCACAAACATGCAGAGATGACCTCTTGTTAATATTGTGTGATACTGAAAAATTTGGTTTTGATCTGGTACCAAATAGATAAATAAAAGGCCACAACTGCAGCTACTAATGTCAATGCACTGTAGTTGTCTTGGGCTCCTCCCAACAAATGCTTGATTGCATGATTTTAAAAATTCTCCCTTCCTTTCCTATTTCATATAGGATTTTCATATCATAAACAAAGTGTGAAAAAGGATTACTCTTGAACTGAAACTAAATGATCAACCTCACTGTGATGATAGCAATCAATATCAACACTGCTTGTGATATTGTCTATATTTGGATCAATCTGCCCACCGCTACTTCTTGTAAGTCACTTCACTTAAAGATTAAATGCAGGTAAGTGCAGTATGTTCCGTTCTTGTCTTCATGCTGAAGTAAAGGACTAAGTAGAGAGGGCAGAGACATGTACAGCTTTAGACAATGCAATAAGTTCCATTAATAGTCATCTTCACCCTCACTGATACCCTTGTGTGGTGGGTTAAAAAAGGAACTGAACAAACAAACCATGTTTGTGGAGTTAGTCCTTTAAATTTGAGGTCATACGAGATTTACTGATATCGCATGTGAGGTGGCTTCCAATACGTTCAACCTCAGGGCCCTTCGATATAGGAGGTTTCAGGAGGCAGGTGCTAAAGCCTAAAAAAAGGGCACCCGTCACTAAAATTATTCATACAATTAAAAAACCAAACAAAACAAAAAAAAAACAACGTAGGCTTATGTATTATTTATTTATTTCTGTTAACATAAACAACACAGTCAATAATGCAACTATGAACAAAGGATATGAAGGGAAGCTACGGTGGCTATAAAAAGTCTACACACGCATGTTCAAATGGCAGGTTTTTGTGAGATACAAAAATGAGGCCACGATACATCAGTTTAAAACTTTTTTCCCCACTATTAGTTGTACAACTGCCGGCAATGGTTAGCACATCTGCCTTACAGTTCTGAGGACCGGGGTTCAAATCCCGGCCCCGCCTGTGCGGAGTTTGCATGTTCTCCTGTGCATGAGTGGGTTTTCTCCCGGCACTCCGGTTTCCTCCCACATCCCAAAAGCATGTGTGGTAGGTTGATTGGAGACTCTAAATTGCCCTCACTAGGGTCGCGGGCGTGCTGGAGCCCATCCCAGCTATCATCGGGCAGGAGGCGGGGTACACCCTGAACTGGTTGCCAGCCAATCGCAGGGCACATACAAACAAACAACCATTCGCACTCACAGTCACACCTACGGGCAATTTAGAGTCTCCAATTCATGCATGTTTTTGGGATGTGGGAGGAAACCGGAGTGCCCGGACAAAACCCACGCAGGCACGGGGAGAACATGCAAACTCCACACAGGCAGGACCGGGGATTGAACCCGGGTCCTCAGAACTGTGAGGCTGACGCTCTAACCAGTCGCCCACCGTGCCGCCGACTCAAATAAATGCCCATCATATATCATAACACTTTGGGTTGAATTGATGACACAGAAGGTAATTTTGATGAATGAAAAAAAAAATGCGCTACAGCAAAAAGGTCATTTTTTTCCATTCAGGGTAAAAGGGCAGGTGTTTGAGCACCACTTGGGTCTATGTGTGCACGTGCCTGTTTGTGAACATGACATATCGATTTAGATTGGAGACTGGTTAATGGGTTATGATCATTAATTATATGACTGTTAATAAAGGTGCCAAATAAGTCATACACAAGATGTTGGTCTGGTTGAGCTGCCATTAAGTGCATTAACCAAACCCAGCTCAAATTCAAAGCTTTCTTTCCCTCCTCTCACTCACTCACAAACTCACAAGGGCGTGCACACACACACACACACACACAAACACAAACACACACACGCATCTCTTTTATCACACTGGAAGCTAATGGGAGCAGCGACTGCAACAGGTGGGGGAGAAGACTTGAACCTGTGCACACACATACACACACGCACGTAAACACACAGAGGGGTTGGTGAGCTCACCAGGGCCCGGTGGCAAGAGCTGTTTGGTGGTGATGTTTGTCTTGTTGGCCCAGGTCTCTCTATCAGACATTGCTTTACTGTCGGCAAACATTTTTGTACTTGATGTTTTTATTTCTATTATTTATTGTCCATTACCTTATTTCCGCTTAGGGTTAAAACTAAGCTTGATAACATTCATTTTCAAACAAAATGTCATTGTTTCTACCCAAAAAAAAAGACCCATACACAAGGAATTTTGTTTTAATTTAACACCTTTTTGTGCTTTTATTTGTCTCACATTTCCTCAAATGTGATCAACTATTGATTAGAAATACTTTAATCATCACGAGATGAAACAATGGCTGCTTAGTGCAGGCTTCAGCAGTTCATCTGACTTCCTGATAACAGTGTTGAAAAACCATGGGACTGCTACTTAGCACACATTGTCTTCATATTTTCTATAACTCTTTATTTTTCATTCTTTTTCTGTTTGTAGAACATAACAATCGTGCTTTATCATTTGACACCATTTAAATACATATCAAGTCTATATAATGTTTTACATTAGGCAGTGAGACAGTTAAAAATATACAAAACAATATGATTTTACTCGACATAATTTCTATTTTTAATATAATCATCAGTATCTTCATTGTCATTTCGTATATTTCTGTCAGATATGTGCTTTAGCTTCTGTGGCCAAAATATTATTGCAGAAAACAGCAACTCCATTTTTTCAACATTTAGACATTAACTTCCAATGTATTACAGACATTCACAGTTACATGTTTACACAGTACAGATTTACAACAAAGTTCCAGAGAAAACTGTGATAGAGTAACTTTATACAAATAAATAAAAATCCACAGGACATGAACTGTAGCCATTTCACATTTCCGCTTGGTTGTTTTGCTTTTCGCTGTAAAACTGTTACTTTCCAAACCCGATACTTTTATCTCAGTAGCTGCCGCAGAAGCTAACTAGCAGTGTGCTAACGCGCGATAGTAAACGTCTGGGCAAATTAAAGCTTTGTGCTTTTCACAAATAAAGCAAAAACAAAAATAGAAACAGACCGCTTGCTTACTGGCCTGTACTTATACATCTACATATGTATTGCTGAATACATATGGATCAAATTATAACTGATCAATACACAAACAGAAAAGTCATGACTCAAACACAGAGTTGGTCCAGGTTCTTGTGCCAGTTTACGATGTGGTCATTTTTTGTTGTTGTTGTGCCCAGTCACGTAAACAGACGATGACTTGGTTGAAATTTATGTTTTGGCGTAAGGCCAACTTTTTTTTGTCAGGAATTTCAGACAGTTTTCACTGATGTTCCTGAGGAAAGCATGCAAATTGTAAACAGGACTGACTGTCAAGATTAAGGGAAAGTCTATGTTAGTAAATCACTTTCTTTAACCCTGTTGTTGTTGTTTCTTTTTTTGTACTTCTTCTTACCCTGTGCTTCTGCCAACCAGATGCTAAAATGGCATAGGCCTAGTTTTTGCTTGTGACTGCCTATTGATTTTGGTCCTCCATCAGATCGACAACAAAGAGTATAAAACCTCCTAAAAACAATTCTAAAAATGTCTCCATGACATAAAAGTTTTTTATTTTTTATTTTTATTTTTTTACTGAAAAAAAAGGAAAGAAAAATAACAGTCTCTCCCACACGAACATGACTGGAATACTCCAACAGACTTCTAAACATAAACTTCTTATTGGCATTGTGCTTTCTCACGAGCTCCTCAACTGCGCTCTGGCCTTCAGTTTGCCTTACGGAGTGCAACGTTTTGGAAAAGAGACAACCGTGTGAGATTTAGTAAACATCCACGATAAAATTGACACAGCCCTTGCTGTTGTCAGCAATGTCAATTTTGTTCACTACTTTATCTACTATATTCACACAGGTATTTACTCGATTCATGAAGATATTCAACAAATTTCTAGTCTATAGCTCTATTTAGTTTTTTTTTCTTTTCTCACAGTATTACACAGTATGTTTATTATATTTTTTATACTCAGATTTATGGTTGTATCGGTGCACACTAACAGTCTCTGATATTTTCAGAATGCAAACCAACAATGGGACATCGTTGGCTTGAAAATGTAGGAAAATTAAGTATGGTTGGAAAATCTGTTTCAATCAGGTATTGCCCTCGGAGGTAGGTGAATCAATTGAAATCTTGGAAGTCCTTTGTAATGTTCTCTTTTGTTTACATGCTCCAAGAGGGTTTCTTTGTTGTCTACACGTTGGCCTCAGCAGTGGTCAGGTTAGAGGTCACACTTGCTGGGTTTTGAGGGTTAATGGGCTCCGTCGGATTAGCTGGGTTTGGTGAAGGACTTGTTGGACTGACTGTTGCTGTGGCAGGGTTGACCGGAATGGCCGTGGTGGTGGCGGTTGTGGTGATGGTGGTCACGATGGTGGGACTTGTTGCTGGCTTCACAGGGCTAGAGGCAGCAGCCGGTGCATTACTGGACGGTGGAGCCGGGTTAGCAGGGGCCACGGGGCTGGTTGCATTGACTGGAGCTGGGTTGACAGGGACCGGATTGGTCGGGCTAGCGGGGTTAGCTGGATTAGCTGGGCTGGATAGGTTACCAATGTTGGTTTCCACCTGCTGCTCAGGTCCGTTTTCCTGCGGTCGCCTGACAACTGCTGGAGGCTGAAGCATTATCCGAAGGCGCTGGCAGAAAAATGCACAGGAGTTACGAACAATAGTGTAATAGTGTAGATAAGCAAACTATAAAACCCTCATACCTCTTTGTAGGTGCCCTTGAGGCCAAGATACATATAAATCATGTATCCTGGTATGAGAACCATAGAAGACAGTGCCATGAGCCAGCCCACTCCCTGACCCCAGCCAGGGAACACATAGTCTCCCATCGTGAGAGGAACCATTTGTACGGCGCTGAACAGGAACACCCCCTGTGGGAGACATGAGACGTTTTATGCATCATGACACCAATGGCTAGTGCTGGTATCTCAGCTCAATGGCGGCAGGCAGCTAATATTGACTTTTTACGTTCTTTCATTTTTCACGTCAAGAGTACTGATCTCACGCACAGCGACAATGAGGGGGGTGAACACCACCCAGCACATCTTCCACCACACACAAGGCTTGTAGCCAATCATCTCCTCGATGTTGTCATAGAACTTGTTCACACCTGCGAGACAAATAAATGGAGGGTGAAAAATGCATCTCCAATCTATTTCAATTTGCTGCAGGTTTGTCGTGCATGATGATGAGGGCAGCAAGATGACAAATGAGCGCTCGCAACCTTGACGGTGAGCGGTGACGCTTCTAAGGCGTCAAGTTCATCCCTTTTCAAGTGTCCTCTAACTTAATACAGTATGTTGCTGAATGAATGAACAATGCCGTGGTTTTACTGACACAAGAGCGATACACACCGTAGCACCAGGATATGGAGACGCATTCAAAGAAGACCAAGAAGAGCAGACACATTCCACTGGCAGAATAGTAGTCAAAGAGTTTGAACACATAAATCCCACCCTGGTGGCAGAAAAATGGAGTTGTGCGATTTCAGCGTGATACCACACGATAGCAGTTTGGAGAGAAAGCTGCCTGCTGTACCTGTGTGATGTTTGAAAGGCCGATCACATAAGACACCAGGCAGACGACTGCGATGAAGATCTCTCGTCTACCTCGAAGTACTCTGGGAAATTCATCTACTAAAGCAGTAATGAAGCCCTCCACAGTGCAGAACTGAAGGACAAGAACAGCAGGCAGAGAGATAAATATGAAAGGCTATTATGTGCAACAATTAAACCTTGCTGTGTATTTGTACTTTACTGCTAATTGTGGTTTTATTACCCTCTATATCTAGCTACTGGATGCCATTCCATTGATCATATTTCAATTGTGGTAGGCAAGTTCAAAATTACTTTTTTTCCAATCTAAATCTAAATCTGATTTATTTGGTGTTCAGGCTACAAGTGAGGATGACAAATGACATTGACAAGTGCAGAGTGCAGCAAACCATGTCACAAAAACACAAATGTGATCATCTGAATGATCCCAAAATGCACTTCTTGGAGCCCATTTTTGGAGTAAATTCTATCCATCCATCCATCCATCCATTTTCTACACCGCTTATCCTCACTAGGGTCGTGGGTATGCTGGAGCCTATCCCAGGTAACTGCGGGCAGGAGGCGGGGTACACCCTGAACTGATCGCAAGCCAATCCCAGGGCACATATAAACAAACAACCAATCACACTCACATTCATACCTACAGTACGTACAATTTAGAGTCTTCAATTAACCTACCGTGCATGTTTTTGGAATGTGGGAGGAAACCGGAGTGCCCGGGGAAAACCCACGCAGGCACAGGGAGAACATGCAAACTCCACACAGGCGAGGCCAGATTTGAACCCGGTCGTCAGAAATGTGAGGCCGATATGCAAACCAGTCTTCCACCGTGCCACGGAGTAGCTCTCGATATGCAAAATCAATGTTTCTATCACATTTAACACACATGGTCATTGACCAATGTATGGCTTCCTCAATGCTTTCTGTTGCCTCATTTGAACCGTGATATCACAAAATCTGAAAAAAATATATAAAGACAGTGCAGGCAGTGAAACCTGCAGGCATACAGAAGTGCTTAAGTTGCATTAAAAAAACCTTGACAGCTAATGTCAAAACTGTTCTATCTGTGCACAAGAAGTAAACTGTATACTCATTGTGCAGCAAGTAGGGGTACCTGTGTTTGATTATTTAGGTCAGTCAGTCAATGAGCAGATTGCTGCTGAGCCCACTTACCTGGCTGTCGATCCCCAGCATGAGCAGCATGGAGAAGAACAGAATAGCCCACAGCGGAGACACAGGCAACTGGGTTACAGCCTCAGGGTAGGCCAGAAAAGCTAAGCCGGGACCTGGACAGCAAATGGCAAAATCGCATCTGGTCAATTCGCATGCAGAATGTGATGATGAAAACGTTTAAATAGGGTGGCACCATTGGTGGTGTACCTTTCCCAAACACTGACAGTGGTAGTTACCTGAAGCTGCTACGTCGGCGATGTCCTTTTTGGTCACGTGTGACATGAAGCCAACAATGGAGAAGATTACAAAGCCAGCAAACATGCTGGTGCATGAATTGATGAAGCACACAATAATAGAGTCTCTAGGAAGAGCAGGTAAAGAAAATTCATGTTTTGTATGTGGACAGAACAATACAGTATATTACATACAGTATATGATGTCTTCAAAGGGGAGTGTAGATCCATTTGAAACTAACAAAACGTTTTAATAATGGGACACGGAGCCATGCTGCTCAGAGAAAACACACATTGCAGTCCTGTTTTATTTTATTTCAGTACACAGACTCACAGCAAGAAAATGTCTCGTGCTGTTCTTATAAACCAACATCAACCCACACTTGTTGTTGACATTTGCTGTTGCTGGTGTTGTTAGTCTCACCTGTAAACATTATTATTGAATGGGTTGTAGCTTCCAAGCGCTATGAGTGACCCCAATCCCAATCCGTAGGAAAAAAAGATTTGGGTTGCCGCGTCCAGCCATACCTGACGAGAGGAGCACAAATATTTAGATCAATGCTTTGTCCACTCATGCATGTGTTTATGGATCTTGGGATCCTAGCTTGACATTACCTCTGATTCTTTGAGCTTTTCAAAATCAGGGGTGATGTAGAACAAAATTCCCTCTCTTGCTCCAGGCAGGGTCACTCCACGAATGAAGAGAATGAAGAGCATAAAATAGGGATATGTAGCCGAGAAGTAAACGACCTGTGAAGCGTGAAAATTTGTTCAGTAGTAAGCCAACTTTAACGTGCAAAGAATCATCCTCTCACTTTTAACTGCGCCCCTCAATTGTGGCCAAAGAACTAAATAACCAAACTGTCAAACTCTGGTTGAGGTAAAATACGATCCCAGCAAAGCATACGTTGACTGATAATTAAATGTCCAACGGCAACACTGAATAGAAACAATCACTAAAACTTTTTTTTTTTTTTGCCAGCAAATCCTCTTATTTTAGGCTCGCAAATGTGAATACTTTCTGATTTTCTTAGTACTCCATGAATGCATACAAATTGTCTTTGTATTTCAAGAAAAACGAGACATAAGCTTGGACTTAGGAAAACTGGTGAACATTTTTGTTCTTATATGTTTTGAAACAAATACTCCCCCAGTCATTCCCAAAACTTAAAGAGTGTCAGGTTCCAATTGGAAATGTGAAAATCCTGAAGCCCACCAAAACTCAACATGTGACACTAAGTCAAATCATATCGAATTATCGATTTTTCACAACCAGAGTTAGTGTATGTGAACATGGTGATATAAAAATGCAAATGAATAATCAGTCCAATTAATTTGTTCTGAACTTTAATGTTATCCATCAACATAAAGAATTCTTAACAAATTGAAATACAGTATGAGCAAGAAAATATGAATATTAAAACAGACCATTTACCGATTACACGTTATTTCAAAACATGGATTTTATATGTTGCAATCAATCACAGCTTGTGCAAATCACAACTGATCTTCATATGCTGTAGTAGTATGAATGTTTGGACAAAAAAAAAGTCAAATTGGTGAGCCCAAATTCTGAGCAGAATCGACGATTAGGTTTCTATCTGGCATTAAAATACTGCACCCAGCAAGAAAGTTAACATACTGTTGTTCACAATATTGTATTAGTACTGGCATCAGGGCTCTTATTCACACTAGTGTTTTCCCACAAGAACAAAAAAAAAAAAAGCCGTCGCAGATTCACAGATTGAATTTTTCACTTAATCACACATATAGTGTATTAAAAGGCTCATAACTTTTGATCTCAAAAAGCTGTGGTTGATAATAATTATGACAACAATGACTGACTCACTCCATGTTTACGTTACCTTGTATTTTGTTGTAAATTGGTTTTACTCAACTTACACTGCTTGTTTGGAAAAAACAGTGTACGTTTTTTTTTTTTTTTTTTTTTTTGTCTCTTACAGGCTGGTTTGCTCAGCATTTTTCTATTTCTTTTTTTTTGGCTCCACATTTTTCAGCAATTGTCTGTCTGGTCATCTGTGTGTGTGTGATTGATTGCCCGTGCGGCGACTGGTCATTATGCCTTCAAGGGCAGCTTGGGAAACCATGTTATGACATGTTACAATTATTTGAACTGTTTTAATGGCGGTAAAAGTGTGAAGATGGGAACAGAGGGGGCAAATTTAGACTCAGATTCAGATTCATATCCTCCCAACTACGCCCCTGACAAAAGCAATGGAAGTTGAGCTACAAATGCAGCAATGTCTTCGGGCAACATTCATAATGTTCCGAGCTCCTGTTACATGTCAGTGAAATATTTTGCCATCCCATTTTTACCACAGTCAATTATATACTGTAAATGGACTGTACATCCCTGCTCTTAATGTCTTCAAGACCAAAGGGCCAGTCAGCAAAGCAGAGCTGCTGCAGCCTTCCTGTGCTCGTCTCCTCTTGTCCATGTGCATTCATGACGGCGTGCGAGCTATTTATTTGCCAAATGTGCAGAGGAAATATGATGTATTGTGACTAAGGCTACTTTTATTTAGCATGGTCACATGACATTGGCTATGTGGGCCCATGAGGGGAGGCAAACCGCTTTGAGAGAAAGGGCACGACAAACCCAGATTGCGGCCAATGGCTGTTATTTTGCTCCTCCTATCATGGATCCACACGCACTGCTAATAGTGTCAGGAGGCATGGAATTAGAGGAGCCACTGTAGGGCACAATTTGCTTGTGAACGAAGCTGTTTGCTGTCTCTTACTTTGAAATTCATCCTGACAATGCTGACTGCATTATAAAACATGTATGAGGCAATTTTAGACTGATTAATAATGCATTCCGGTCACATATACACTACCTCCTTAATGGGACAAAAGCTCTTGCTATCCAAATATGCGGACGTCTTACCTTCCCTGTCCAGCTGACCCCTTTCCAGATGCAGAAGTAGACGAGGACCCAAGCGATGGCCAGCGTTATTGTGAGTGGCACTCGAATCTGGCCCGGTTTTTCCAAGCCATCGGTCATTTCGTGCACATTGCGCCTATAAATCAAAGCGAGTGACAGTACAGCTATTAAACAGCCTGACGGCCTTTTCTTTACCTCGGGGATTCAAAGAGCGTCTTACTCCCAAAACTCCACCACTGCACTGGTGAGATTGGTGGTGTCTGCAATGGAGTAATTTGTGTAACACTTCTCTGTGTTCCATGGATTGTTGCATGAGCTCCATGGTAGGTCCTGGAAAAAACATTTTCAAAAAATTCACCTGTATTACATAAATGTGATACTTTAACAACCTGATTTGATCTTTTATCTTTGTCAGGTGTACTTACAGCAGTGAAGGAGTTGTACAGGTAATAAATAGCCCAGGAAATGATTACAATGTAGTAAATGTTAAGCCAGAAGGAAAGGACGGCTGCCGCCAACCCCACGCCTGTCACGCACATATGCGCGCGTGCACAGACACACGCACACACACACACACACACACACACACACACACACACACACACACACACATGAATATGCCACTTGAACTATCAGTGTGTGTGCGTGTGTGTGTGGGCTGATCGCTTCTTCGGATCAGTTGTTAATATCTTCATCCAGCACTGTGCTGCGAAGCATATGTATCAGGAGAGGAGCTATATACCTTTAAACATAGGAGCCAGTTTCCACACACCAAGCCCCCCAATTGAGGTGTATTGACCCAGGGAGCATTCCAGTAGGAACAAGGGCATCCCAGCAAATATGAGAGTCAAAAAATAGGGAATCAAGAAGGCCCCTGGATGGAGATGGAAGAGTGGATCAAGTCAGACATCAGCACAACATCACCTGCATGTCAGTGCGAGTGAAATCATGAGGCGGAAGTTTGCTTGTAGGAGCACGAGAAAAAGGTTGTTTACCTCCACCGTTTTTGCCACAGAGATATGGAAACCTCCACACGTTGCCCAGTCCAATTGCATAACCCACACACGATAGGAGAAAATCAAATTTCCCTCCCCACGTTTCTCTGTCTGGTATCTCCTTTTTCTTCTTTTCGGGCTTGACGTCCAGCGACTTGGGCTTGTCATTATTGGCGGCCACCTCGTTCTGTTCAGTCACTTGGCCATCCGTTTTGGTGCAGTTCGTCGCCATGTCTCTGGCTTTGGCACAGGCCCTCGCAGTCGGACGGGAGGCTTCAGCACCGGTCCACGTAGACAACAGCTTTGCGGTTTTCACACCAAACCTTTGGAGCGAGCGTGTGGAGAAGAAGCCCGCGTATACACGGAGGGTCAGTCGCCGTGAACCTGCAGGTATGATGAATATAGAGCAGTTGGTCCAATTTTTCAGGGGGGGCGCGGGTACAAATACTGGATGCACATTTTGCATCGCATTAATTCACTCCTCGTTTGGGAGCAATAAAACCAATTAATCCAGCAAGTCTGCTTTGCCTTGATATGCACATTTCAAACAGACATTAAAGAACCTCGCGTGAATTAGAACCCTTGACAAGAAAAAAAATCCATTCATATCAGAAGCGAACGCACACATACACAAAGTCATATTGGACTGAACGCAGACAACAGATTGCCCGTAAACGAGCGGCAGTCAAAGCCAAATTATTTTCACAGGACACCAAAAAAGTCGGTCATTTAATGCACCAAACGAACAAACCAAGAAAAATACATAAATAAAAAATAAGGGGGTGAAAAACTTTGATGAGAATCATCGTGAACTCAAGAAGCATAGGCTCGAAGATGAGCCTATGGGAATCATAATAAGGAGGTGTCATCCAATTACCACCTGCAGATTCTGCTGACGCTCCTTGCAAAAGTGTGCACGCAGAGAGGTCTCACACCAGCTGGGAGACACAACACATCGTGGAAACAAAGGGATGGATGTCCAATGCGTAAACGCCTTACGCATCGGTCCGAGCCGTGCACCTCCACTTACGAGCAAAACACGCACAATGATGCGACAGCTCAATTGACAACATGTCTGCACATTTGCAACAGACTAAAGGCGACCCTTTTGTGCTCATTTCTTTCTTTTATTTGTTATTATTTTTTTTTTTATTATTTAGCTTGGAGGCGCACAGACGCACACGCACGCGCGAGCGCGGAAACACGCACACACACACGTACATAAACCAATAAACGCATTTCTTGTGCATTAACCCACTGCCTCAAAAGCAAGACAATAACAATCATGCATTTAGGCATTTGTTGTTTCCACATACAACACAAACACACGCACGCATACACGCACAACACACGCACGCACGCGCGCACGCGCGCGCACGCACGCACAGACATACGCCAGCACCTGGCGTATATACTCACAGTGGACGTGGAGTGAATGTGAAGGATGCGCAGCTTGCCCCGAATCTGCGTGGATACCTCCTCCTGTGGATGAAGTTGTAAACTCCCAGTATGTCTTGGAACATCAATAGGTTTTACTTCCATTAAAAGCCTTAAAGGGACCATGCAGCGTCCAAGAGGTCCAAAGCGCAAGAGCTGTCCAGCCGAGGAGCAGTGCTGAAAAGACCAAGAGGAGGAAGAAAAAGAAGAGGAGGATTAAGAAGAAGAAGAGCAGGCTGAATCAACACGGGCAGCAGCCTTCTTGTGCGACTGTCTAACATCAACAAGCAGAGACTCAACTCCCATCTACACAGCCTCAATGTCATCTCAAAGTCGACCCCCCCTTCCTCCTCATCTTCCTCTATAGGTGCACTGACGTCAAACTTGCACCCTTTTTATTTGTCATATGGTTGTATACTCCTCATTCCAATCACAATGGGATTTTTACAATTTAACATTTGTTTTAGCAATATGTGGAAACATGATCAATGTTATTAAGTGATCCATATTACAAGGTTCTCTTATGTTGAACAGTATTTGCTTTATTTCCCACGGTGCTCGTTTTACATTGAAGGGCTCCATAATATATCTGCGCCTGCAGTGTCACAAAATATGCATGCAGCTCCCTTTCAAGCAGTAAGATGGATTTTGTCGAGATGAAAAAAAAATTGAGGCTCATGGGGGTAATGCAAACCTCATTATTTGGGCAGGGAGGCTGTCTGCAGATTGAGATAAAGGCAGCAGGTCAATAAAAGGAGGAGACGCAACACAACATTGCCCTCCACAAATTAGGTGATGAGGAGGAACAGAGTCTCGGCATGAGCTTTAGAAAAAAGAACATTCAGCTCATCTTGTGACATATTTTCCAGCACAGAATCAAAACACATCTTAGAGGAGAAATGCATCATTTGAAGTGGATCACAGCAGGTAAAAAGAAAAAAACAATACATGGTTGCTTGACTTAAATAATCAGGAAGTGTCTGCTGGGCCCAACTGTGCAAGCATGTATCACTTGTTTATCACATTTTGTAATTTGCCTCTGTGTTTGTACTTTGGCTTTCCCTACACTTGTTGCCTGTTTTCCCTAATTTCTTCCGAAATATAAAAAGGCCCCCATCCTTAAAACAAAAATAAAAAAATGACTGAATCGAGGCGTCAACCGTGACTGAGTTGCAAAGGTCTTGGCAGTTAGATGAAGAGTGTTTCCTGCATCACAAGCTGAGAGGCGCACCAGATGGTGTAAGCAATGAGGGGTGAACTAACCTACTAAATGTGACCACATGAAACGCAGCATTTAAAATCCCATCTGGGGCGGCCGGCGGTCCCGCAGACATGTGGTGTGAAACAAGACACATATTTACACACCTGCTGATGGAACACACAGGCATGTCCAATAGGCTGGTGACATGTGACCTCCTCACCCTGCAGCCCTCTACCCTTTCCACCAACCGCTCCTGCTCTCTACCATACTGTAAATGTTCATTTGGCTTCCGCGGGTACGCTGGATATAAACCGAGATTACTTGATCTCTCATGTGTTGGCTTTGAGGGAAGAAGTTGTGTCACCTCTTTCCTGGCCCATCGGCTGTAAAATTACTTTGTGCTGCACGGCTGTCTACTTTACACTTTTCAAACTCTATTATGGTACCATTATTTACCATTATATAGGGGAGACCGGGGACAATAATAACATTTTTGACAATTTTCTCTCTAACATTGCGCTATTTTAACCTTGGGTGTTCAAATTGCTATCCAAACTAGCTTCAAGTGTCTGCTCATAAATGGTTTGGAAAACGCCTGTGCAACACATACAGGAAATGCATGGCTTAATCTCAAATACAAGGAGTGAAACATTTCAACAAAATTGCTGTGGTTCTGCAGAGTACAGGACTTAAACTACACTAATGTCTGAATATTTAGCAAATTAATAAAACTCTGTGTACTGGGTACTCTGTCTTCCTCCCACATTCCAAAAATTACCCTGTTTTTTTTTGTTCATGGAACTAAATTGTCCGTAGATCTGAAAGTGAGTGTACGGTAAATGGTTGTTTGTCTGTAGGTGCCCTGTGATTGGCTGGCAACCAGGTTAGGGTGTGCCCCGGCTCTCACCCAAAATAAACTGGGTTAGGTTCCAGTTCACCTGCGATCGTAATAAGAATTTGCGGTACAGAAAATGCATGCATGGATAGATGTTTTTAGGTACCCTTGCAGCTTTATATTTTCATCTAAGATCCAATAGAAGAGTTGTAATAAAACATCTGCTTTACAATAATAATGCTTAGTTTTGAGGCGTTGAATTTACAGTCTTTATTATTGGATTATTATAGGTTGTAATAGTGGAGAAATGTACTGCACGATACTGAGTCCGGTTTCATATTAGAGTTGCCCCTTTTGTGAAGCTCAATTAGATAACAAATATATTAGAACCACCTCTCAGTCTCCACCATTGTAAAGTACAACTTCAATAATAAACTTGATTAATGAAAACTCATTCACTCATAGTCATTTAAACAGTGAATTGATCTCTCAGACACAGATAGTTTCAATAAGATACTATTATCTTTGTTGTGGCCACTGAGGTTATGATTGTGTATGTTTTAAATACCACATAATAGTTCCTCTGCTAGGTATATGAAGGCAAATGAACCGGCCATAGTGCACATTCTGTGGATCCTGGGGAAAAAAACAACAACAGCATGAGAATAATCAAGTGTCCAACAGGTGAATATACTGTCGGCCATATTAAAAAGACAAAAAGATATATTTGTCCCCCATTACCATAAAAAAACGTTTGAAGCGTCTTTTTTAAAATATACGTTGTACAATATGAAATGTATTCCTTGTGCCATTTATTCTTTATCCTGCAGCTCTTATTAAAAAGTGTTTTGTCTTTCCAGAACGTTTGATATAGCTTTTGTGTTGCATCTAACTGGAGATCAATTGAACTGGGTCGTGAAAATGTACCTAATATTGAGACGGATGACTGCTGTATTGTAATTACGATATACTGGCCTTATTGATTGAAATATGTCATCAACCTTGGCTTGCTTTGAAAAAAAAAAAAAAATTCAGAAGAAAAACAACACAATAATAGCGTGATGAAGATTAAATGATCGGAAATTCAACATTATAACGATGACATTATAACTATTGTACATTTTTGTTCAGTTAGTAATTATTATGTACATTCAAAATAATGCTATTCCAGCATAAATGCATTTTCTTTGATTAAGCTTGCACATTTGTTTCAAGCATGCAGTTGGAGTGAGTGCTCAGTGGTTGAGTCACATCTCTTTGCCACTGTGCAATTTGAGGCCACAGATGAGCTAATTAGCATGATGATGTGCTATTAGTATGTTAATCAAAAGCCATTCACATATTTTATTCATATTATCACAAAGTTGGGTTCCTCTTGTTCAAAACGTGCACACCTCTATTTTCGACTAATTTTCTTGCGGACCATCAACATGTAAACAAGTAAATGTGAACATTAGTTTTCTCTTGGACTCTCAGCGGTCACCTTGATTTGGTAAACAACGTAAATACCACAAGACATAACTATGGAAATGCATTGAAGAAAAGCAAATACAATATTGTTCCAATGAAAATGTATTACATACAAAACAAAACACACAATATTTGAAAAGGCACACCGTTCAGCAGGGTATTGAGACTAAAAATATGTCTAATTAAGTGATCCCACATAGAATTATACTGTCAGAGGATGTGTGGCCCTTTTTTGTTGTTCCCATCAGCATCAAACTGCCATTCCTTCTGTGCATGAGCGTATAATAACATTGAAGTGGCCCACTTGCGTCTTCACACCACACATTTTTCATAGGGGAAATGATGCATAGCTCACACTTGCATGTGCTGAATAGAGAGGCCCGACGTCGATGTGATGTGCTTACGGCGTCCATGATTGGATGCGGCTCACATTATGATGTGCACATTGTATAGCATGCTCTTACGTGGCCGCTCTCTTTTGGCGTAGCATTTGTTTAGCATGACCTAAATTGCTGTGAAGTGAGTGTCCCAGCAGCTCTGTCTCGCCTTTCTATTTGTACGCCTCCTCTCGCTTTCTCTCGTGCGCACGCACACACACACGCACAAATTTGCAAGCGAGCAAACAGGCTGAGAGGACAGTTTTTTTTTAAAATTCCTTACATACGTGGCAAAGTACTGTGGGATTGAGTGAGGTGAGCTGTCAGCTAATATTTTAGGAATCTTTAGTAAATCACCTGCCAGATTTGTTGAACATGCTCTTTTTGCATCTTTCCTCTTGTTGTTTTTAAACTCCGATTTGCCCTCATTCTCTCATATGTAAAGAAGCTAGATTCCGGTGCTGAAAAAGACAAACTTTTTCCTCTACTGGGATGTAGCATTTGCTGGTGACTCCAAAGACTTCCACTTTGCACAAATCCATAGACTAATGCAGTATCCATTTTAGAGTATTAACATGTTTGGCATCAGCACATGTTGAGAAGGTTGCACCTGCTAAGGCAGAAGCACTATGCAACAACCAGCAAATGGTGTGTATATTTAGTAAACATATGACCTCAATGATAAACAGTATGGGGGCACTTAAATAGCTTCAAATTTTGTACATGGGTTGCCAGGCAACAGCTTAAACCAGTCTCCGTCTCCTCCATCGTCCCCTCGACACCCCACGTGGCTCTCCTCTGGGATTACTCTGCTGCTATTACTGAAAATGGTTAATTAACTTCTACAAAAAGTCCATTAATGATGCAGATTAGGTTTCTTGGGGTTAAAAAGCACAGTAAGGGACCCAGGAATACATACTAACCTACCCATGCATGTCCGAACTGGAAGGGCGTTCAACAGCATGAAAACGTGTTTATTTGCACGAAGAGCAGCTTTAATACATGCCATTCACAGTCATTATGGGTATGACAAATTCAATCCAGGATGCTTATAAACAGCATACTGAGGTAGTAGCAGAGGTGGGTAGTAAGGCGATACATTTACTCTGTTACATTTTTGATAAACCGTACTTGTCAGAGTACTTTAAATGCACCGTACTTTTTACTTTTACTTGAGTATTTATGTGAAGAAGGAGATACTTTTACTCCGTTACAATGATAGGCATTCCGTTCGCTACTTTTTTTTATCCATTCTTACGTGTGCGCATCTATTTTTAGACTCCATCTTCGACTTCCGCATAGGGTGCCATTGCACTAATCCAACGTCATGACCAAAGTCATTTGACTCCAATTCACCAACCAGACGACACAAGGCAGTCACATGACCGCGAGCCAATCAAAATGACTCATTTTGAGGAAACAGCCGCGCGAGTGTGCTTACAGATTTCAAAAGACAACAGCTTTGTCATGCTGCTCTTAAATTGTGACTGCCCAAACGTGGATATTTCAGTCCACTTCTAACTTGAGAAAACACATTGTGGTAAGTTGTAGATGTTTCTATTTTTGTTTTGGCAGTGGAAATGGCAACATTACTCCTGTCTTATGGTGTCGCACACGCAATCACTAAGTCTGGTCAGCAAACAGCTTCTTCATGAAGTCATGTTTTTGGGCAGTTAAAAATTTAAATGGTGGCAGGCAATCAATAAAAATGATTCTGATTCTGATTCTGATTCTGATTCTGAGGTGTGTGTCAACTCCCATATATTATCCATCCATCCATCCATCTTCTTTACCTTTTATCCTCATTAGGGTTGCGGGCATGTTGGAGCCTATCCCAACTATCTTCGGGCGGGAGGCAGGGTAAACCCTGAACTGGTCGCCAGCCAATCGCAGGGCACATAGAAACAAACAACCATTCACACTCACATTCACACCTATGGGCAATTTACCATATAGTACTATTTTTTTTAATTTGATCTGCTGTTCATGCTCTTATTTAAAGGAAAAAAATCACAAGTTAATCACAAGTTACTCTTTACTTGAGTGTTTTTTTTCATTGAGTACTTCCTTACTCTTACTTAAGTAAATATTTGGATGACTAATTTTTACTTTTACTTGAGTCATATTTTTCTAAAGTAACAGTACTGTTACTTGAGGCTACTGTACCCACCTCTGGGTAACGACCACAATATGCCCCACCGGCCATCCTCCAATTGTTTGAAATATATGTAGCATACGGCTCATAAGCCATTGTGCTGCAAATTTCATGATGTTGGCTTGTGTTGAAATTGTAAATAAAGTTCTTGTTCGCACACAGACATTGTCCGAGCATTATTGGATATAATATTTTGCAGACGAAGATGCCGCTTCAGTTCGCATCGTTGCCATCGTTCCACGCCATGCTGATGGTCCCGTGGTTCTGTTGGTGTGACTCTTTTAAGACATTCGTAGCGGTGATCGGACTAGCCGAAGCTGGCGATGCGAGGCTACATCCTCTTCCAAAAACTGGGCTGGCACATTTTCAGCACTCTCGGACCTGCACAGACATATGACGAGTGTAGCGCGTTGTTGGCTGGGCATTTCTCTGCTGCACAGAGTGGTATAAAATGGTGGATTATTTTTCAACAGCGACGGGAGCAGATTGGCGAGTCGGTGTAGCACTAAGTCACCGACTCACTGTGCTTGACAAGCCTCAGCAAATTCGGAAGACGATAATATTCGGGATCAGCTGGGAGAGCACATGACTGATCGTAATCTACAGAAGAAGCTGCTGCTTTCACCCGACGACCTCCCAAGGTCCAGTTCGAAAATGCTACACTGTTAGCATCGCGGCTAGTGAACCTGCCACCCTCGCGCCTGCTACCGCTGCCACAGACCTTGGCTCCGGCCACAAATCTTTCCAACACCACCTTCTCTTATCACGCCGCCAAGGGGAACGTCACGGAACAGCAGGGGGTCATCGCACACAAACCTTGCAAACTGTGGCTATTTCTCCCACCCCACACGTGTACCTGTCTATCCAGCCACTAGACAGAGATGCAGGCGGTGTGGAAAACTGAACCACTTTCCAGGGTGTGGCACTCTGCTCTCACCTCCACAAGCACACAAGTTCACCCACTTGGGTGGTCGAGCATGACCTCCATTTAACTCCATGGGCTCCGCGCACTCCAAGTCATTCAAATGTTGCATAGTAGAAATGTACGACGTGTGCCTGTCGCTTCTGTTTGACAACGGTGCCTCCAGGTCAGTACTGAGCCATTCCACAATTAGAAGGCTTTATCTCTTGCCCACAATTGGGGCTGGCACCAAATAGCTGTTCAGTCACACAACTGTAAAATTGGCATGGTGGGCACTACCTTCGGCCTCAGCTCCACCCCCAGCTGGTTTCAGAAAATCATGGCCACCATCTCTACTGGCATCCCAGTGTGCTTATGTACTGAGACATCATTGTGGTGAAAAGGGCAATGACTGCTTTTCCAAAGTACTCAATGTACTGGCCAGCCACAGCCTCACGCTGAATACAGAATAATGCATCTTCTCAGTGCCTGCCAGTGAGTTAGTGGGGTTTCGCCTGACCGCTGATGGCCTGAACCTACTACACTTAAATGTTGACACCGTATTGCACCTACCAGAGCCGTTATGCCTAGTCCATTTGTCTTCCTTATGCTACTCTCCCCACTACTCCGATACTGCGAGCCCTTCTGAAACACGACATCCCATGGTTCTGGACAAGGGCATGCTCCGCTGCGTTCGCCGGCTACAGACACAGCTCACATCGCCACCGGTGCTTGCTAACCCTTGCCCCCTAGAGAGCTACAAAGCCTCACATTCATGATCTGTGATGATTCTAACACTGCAGTCGGGGCTGTTATTTTCCAAAAGGCAACTCTAACATGGGACAGAGAGACCAGTGGCATTCGCATCACGGTCATATTTTTTTCTGCTGAACAAAAGTACTCTGTTGGAGAGAAGGAGGCTCTGCCCTGTGTTTGGGCATGTGAATGGCGGCACATGTAGCTGTATGGACAGCACTTTACTCTCCAGATGGACCAGGGTCTCACAGCCCTGGTGGCAACGACAGGGTCTGGGCACACGCCTCTGTATAGATGGTGTTATGTTCCTAGTTGATGTTGCAGTTCATTTGATTTAATTGTCTTTCAGTTCCCTTGGTGATCGTTGGTGGGCGGAGCTGGCTGCGATGTACCTGCAAGCTATTGCAAACTGTAGAGTTTAAAGCACAGAAGCGGCAGAAAGGAGTTGTCAGATTATTGCTTCTGCCTATGCTTTGCCTTTTTCATATTTCAAGTATTATCGTATATTTACTGTTCTTATTAACTCCTATAAAAGTGGTTCGTGACTTAGTGAGAGTAGGAAAATGTGGGTCCCAGAGTGACAACAGTTGAGAACCACTGCACTAAGACACTGCATGATTACAATTTCATAGAATGATAAAACTACAGAAATTACAAATGATATAGTTATCAAATTCAATTAATAATATCTAAATACTGGACTTAAACTATCTGAAAAAAATACAAGGTCCAGTAACACAAAAAATAAAATAAAATTAATATTATTGGAAAGGCGGCACGGTGGCCGACAGGTTAGAGCGTCAGGCTCACAGTTCTGAGGAGCGGGGTTCAATCTCCGGCCCCGCCTGTGTGGAGTTTGCATGTTCTCCCCGTGCCTACGTCGGTTTTCTCCGGGCACTCCGGTTTCCTCCCACATCCCAAAAAGATGCACGTTATTTGAACACTCTAAATTGCCCGTAGGTGTGAATGTGAGTGCGAATGGTTGTTTGTTTGTATGTGCCCTGCGATTGACTCCCAGAGCACCCTCCACAGGGTACTCTGGGAGTATTGGGTACCAGACCCCCTGATATGGGCTGTTCGAGCCCTGTGCGATCGGTATCAGAGTTTGGTCCACATTGCCGGATTCTTTTCTAGTGAGGGTTGGACTCCGCCAAGGCTGCCCTTTGTCGCTTATTTTGTTCATAACCTTTATGGACAGAATTTCTAGGTGCAACCAAGGCGTTGAGGGGGTCCGGTTTGGTGGACTCAGTCTTGCGTGTCTGCTTTTGCAGGTAATGTGGGTCTGTTGGCTTTATCAAGCCGTGACATTAAACTCTCGCTGGAGAGGTTCGCAGCCAAGTGTGAAGCAGTTGGAATGAGAACCAGCACTTCCAAATTTGAGACCAATGTACTCAGTTGGAAAAGGGTGGAATGCCCTCTCCAGGTCGAGAAAGAGATTCAGCCCCAAGTGGAAGAGTTCAAGTATCTTAGCGTCTTGTTCATGAGTGAGGGTAAAATGAAGCGGGAGATCAACAGGTGGATCGGTCTGTCGTGGTGAAGGAGTTGAGCCGAAAGGCAAAGCTCTCAATTTACCTATCAATCGACGTTTCCACCCGCACCTATGGTCAAGAACTGTGGGTGGTGACTGAAAGAACAAGATCATGGATACAAGCGGCCGAAATGAGTTTCCTCCACAGGGTGTCCGGGCTCTCTCTTTAGAGATGGGATGAGAATCTTGGTAATCCGGGAGGGGCTCAGAGTCGGGTTGCTGCTCCTCCGCATCGAGGGGAGCCAGATAAGGTGGCTCAGGGATCTGTTTAGGATGCCTCCTGGACGCCTCCCTAGTGAGGTGTTCCAAGCATGTCACACCGGGAGGAGGCTTTAGTGATGACCTAGAACACGCTGGAGAGACTATGCTGCTGCCCGCATGACCCAACTCCAGATAAGCGGAAGAAAATGGATAGCTAGATGGATGGATGTGGTGGTGTTTATGTTACGGGCCAGTGTAAATCAATGACATGAAATGTCTTATTCCTATGGTATATTTCTTTTACATGTTTTTAAAATTGCAGATTAACAGGAAATTATCACATTCTAAACAACTCTTATTCACGAAGCCTTACTCGTCACTAAATCTGATACATACTGATATGGTTGGCATATTTCCAAAACAATTCAGAGTATTACCTGAAGTTTACCTGAAGTAACATTTTGAAATCCTAAATTTTTGTTAGTCAATTTTTAATAAAATCTTTGCTTATTCAGCGTCCTGTTATTTTTCTTCCGGGGTGGGTGGGTGGGTCGGGTTCCATGATCCCTATTGCCTGGGTCCTCCAGGGGTTGGCTGGGTTTGAGTGGACGGGAGAATGCGGAATGCCAGAAAAGCACGCAGCTGCGCGCCTTTTAAGTACATGGAAAAGTATGGCCCTAAGTAAGTACAGTAATTCATTTTCCACAACGGATTTATGGTAGTGTCACCATTGGTGTAATTTAACCATGCATGTGGGAGCCTTGTTCAAATTCTCTCTACATATATTAATATAGATTATATATATATATATATATATATATATATATATATATATATATATACATATATATATATACAATTTAGAATATAAATCAATACAAATGTGTTTTTTAAACATACACCAGTACACCAATACAATAGTAATTAAAATATCGAAGTTATGTAAGAATTAAATCATAATGGCCAACATTTGCATTTATACATTCCATGCAATTACTTTTTTTTGCTACTTTCAAATACATGCGACATTTTCACATGACGTGCGATATTAACAAAATTTTTAAACAGATTGTGAAGACTTATTTATCAGTTCATCTTTGATTTGTAGATACATTTCATTTGAAATACTGTATATATATATATATATATATATATATATATATATATATATATATATGTTTGTATGTTTGCGATTGTGCCTTCAATTATTACTAAAATTCGTACATATGAAATGGTTAGTGGTTTTGTGATGTTTTTTTTGTTTTTTTTTTTTAAATCAATTTCTTTGAAAGGGGACAATGCAATTTCATAAAACACATGAAATACACATGGTTAAAAAAGCCAGAATTAGCCAGAAGGCTAGTTTTCATCTGTAGTCCCCTGGCCATGATGTAAAAAAGCAGTAAAATACATCTACAAGACAATATAATACAGGATACATAAAGACTTACTATACTATTAAGAGAGAATAAAACCACAAATCATTTGATCATAACAAAAAAAAAAAAAACATCATAACATACTTGTCTTTTAGTGTTGGCAGCTATAGGTGTTAACTAACCACATTTTCAGTTTTTTTGTGAAGGCCTTGTATGTTGTAAGCAGTTTAACCTCCTCAGGTACTGAGTTCCACTCACCAGCGCTCCTCACTGACCGAAAATTTGCGAGGTTTAATTTGATATTTTTACACAATTTGTCAATATGGGCTTTAAAGGAAAGCTGTGAATCTATTATTAACCCAAGATATTTGTATTGGCTGACAATTTGCATTTTTTTCTCCATTAACAAGTATGTCGGGGTCAGGTGATACTCTATTTGTTTTAGTGAAATACATTCCTAAATACATGCCTACAAACATGCCTACAGTTTTAGAAACGTTTAGCTGTAGACAGCACTCCTGCAACCAAGTTGTGACAGAGGACATTGTGTTAGTGAGTTTAGCAGCAACAGTATCTTCGGAGTGACCATGAACAAAGAAAACCGTGTCGTCTGCATACATTACGCACTCTGCTTCAGAACAAACAGTGGGAAAATCGTTGATATAAAGACTAAATAAAAGGGGGCCTAATATTGATCCCTGAGGGACTCCAGAGGTTAGCCTAAGAGACTCTGATCTGCAGTTGTTAACTGATACAGATTGTGTTCGGTCATGCAGATATGATTCAATCCAGCTCACAGCTTTGCGAGAGAAGTTAAATTTTGAGAGCTTGGTAAGAAGAACAGAGTGATTTACTGTATCGAAAGCTTTCCTGAGGTCCAAGAACACCGCCCCTACAACTCCACCCTTGTCGAGAGAAGATTTTACTTTCTCAATGAAGAGGCATGTAGCCATTTCAGTGGAATGCTTGGATCTGAAACCAAACTGCATGGCGTGGAGAGAGGGGGAGCTGCTGTTTAAATAATGGACAATCTGCTCTGACACCCATTTTTCTGCAACTTTGGAAATGGCCGGAAGAATGCTTATAGGTCGGTAGTTATTCAGACAAGTTGAGTCACCGGATTTAAAGACAGGGGTAACAATAGCAGATTTCCAGGCCTTTGGAAAGTGACCAGATGAAATTGAAAGATTAATGATTGAGGCAATAGGAGTAGCAAGAGTTGAACCTAGATCTTTGAGCATGTTCGTGTCCATTCCAAAAACGTCCTTTGCCTTAGATGGTTTGAGTGAATGAATTAAATCGATAACTTTGGTCTCAGTAATATTTGTAATAGTAAAGAACTGCGTTGCAGACAATGCAGGGTATTCCTTCCTTTGTATTACTACAAACTTAGAAGAGATTTCTGACACAGATTCAATGAAGTAGTTGTTAAAAGCATCAACCATCACTTGAGGTTCCGTCAGGATGTTTACATTTAATTTAATTTGCATTAGTTTTGTTTTGTTATTTTGTGTATCACCCAATAGTTTTTTAATATAATTCCAGGTTATTTTTTTATTTCCCTTCGCACTATTCAAAGCAGTAATGAAAAAGTCAGCTTTAGATTTTCTTATTTCTTTCACTACCCTATTTCTCAGTGAAATAAAGTGGTGTCTATTGTATCCTGATTTGACCGACAACTTCAAGGAATGATCGCGTTCTTTCATCAGTTTCAGAATAAATGTGTTTAACCAAGGAAGGCCATTCTTTCTAGCTTTTAGTTGAATTATCCGTGTAAATTGTATAATAATTTATTGTATTTTGTTGGCAAATTTAGAACAATCCTCATCTAAATTTTTACCAGCAAGTAATACATCCCAGTTTACTTCTTGGATAGAATCTTGGAAATGTTGTTGTTCATGTTTTGGTATCCTATTGGATTCAGTGGTGACCAAGGGTTTGAAGCGCTTTTTATTGAATTTTCTTGTGACCATTATAAGATTTTGATCAGACAATCCTGTGAGCATATTGTATGGATTCAAGATCCTTTCTGGCCTATTAGTAAAAGCTAGATCAATCTGAGTTCGGGTGGAGTTTGTAATTCTCGTAGGGCCATTAATTACCTGAGTCATATCCATATAATCCATAACAATTTTCAATGTTTTCCTAACTTTGTTAACTTCCCAATTAACATTTAGGTCACCCATTATTATCACCTCTTTTGCAAGATTGTGTTGTTTCAGTAAAATTTCCAGCTTTTCATAAAAAGCGGCATTTGATGAGGGAGGCCTATAAATAACTACAAGAATAAAAGACATTTGCTGTGACAAAGAAACAGTTAGTCCAAGAAATTCTAATCCATTCTCATCTGTAACATGTATTTCATTACAATTAAAAGTGTCCTTGGCATAAATCATAACACCTCCTCCCTTAGAACCCTGTCTGTCGTTTCTAAACATTTTATAACCAGGTACAGATAGTATTGCTGAGGGTAAAGATTCATGGAGCCATGTCTCAGATAGGCAGAGGAAGTCAATATTTGAGTCAGTGAGAAGGTGATTGACCTGATCACTTTTTGTTAAAATGCTTCGTATATTTAAGTGTGCACAAATAATGCCTTTTGGTTTACGTCTTGAGTCCCATATTAATTTAGAGTTATTAACGGTTTGGAACACCCTGCATTTCCGGTGCTTTAGTATTGCGGGGTTTGGAAGCCCCCTGTTTCTTTTATTGGCAATGTTTGCATATTAATTTCACTCCATCTATCCATCCATTTTCCGTACCACTTATCCTCACGAGGGTCGCAGGCGTTCTGGAGTCTATCCAAGCTAGGGTTGGGCATCATTTGAATTTGAGCAATTCCGGTCCCGACTCCAGTTCCTTATTTTGGTTCTGGTCCCAAACGATTTTCGATTCCGATTCTTTTAGGGGGGTGGGTCAAAAAGGTTTCGATGGTTTAAATAAAGCTCACTAAATTCTGAACGTCCATTTTCTTAGCTGCCCGCAGCATAGACTAAAATGAACATTTGACTCGGGGTTCTTTATTAACCAGTATCAATATCAAACCTATGAACTAAAAGGCAATGTGTGTGGAATTAATCCAATTGACTTAATATTTATTAATTAATGTTTCAGTTTAAAGTAAAATATAGCATTGTTAAAATCATTATTTGGGACTGTTTTATAACGTCAAATGGTTTATATGTGCAAGGTTTAACTTGACTTCCTGTTTTAAGCTTGTAGCCTTTTATTTTGAAGGGTATACACCGGAATTTTGAATTTTCTTTCTTTAATGGATGGAACCAAACGCTATAAAACGTTGATTCCTTTCCTTACCCACTGATGAGGCACAAGGTTAGTGTTAGTGATATTGTGAGACGTTTATGTGAATTTTGTCTCAATTCATTGTGATGTAAAGTTGCTATGGTGAAGTTTTAGCTCAATGTTCAGCTGTTTTTTTCTGTCATCAACTCTTACGTTGAAGACTAAAATAAACCCTAAAAACCATCAGTGCAAATTGCAACCAACCGTTTACCTTGTTAGCTGTCTCCATGTTGGCAGAGATGTCTTTTATTGTTTCACTCACCCAATGGACTGAGAGTTGACTTCATTGAAGCACCGCACGGTGTCGGCTGAGGCTCGGACCGTGTCAGATACTACCCATCATGAAAACCTCCTTTACACAATATAATCTTATTCCAAGTGTTGCACTGAGGTGACTGGTCATTAATTTTAACAAAGTTAAGACACACGTCTGTTCGCCGCTGCCACCGTTGGGCACAAGCACGACTTCGTGCGCGTTCTTCGTTGGTTTTTGCCGCTTCTTCGTTGGTTTTCGCCACTTGTTCTTCAGCGGACTAGGCATCGAAACTAGGAAACAATTTTTTTTTTATTTGAATGATTCCGGACCGGAACGTTAGTCCCGGTTCCAATCGGTTCTCCATTCCCGATGCCCAACCCTAATCCCAGATGATTCTGGGTGCGAGGCAGGGTACACCCTGAAGTGGTCACCAGCCAATCACAAGGCACATATAAACAAGGAGGAAACCAGAGTACTCCATTCAGCCTCAAACTGTTACTGCAAAGCCCTTATATGTACGAATCGGAGAAACTGTCATTATTACTGTTCAGGACCAATGCTTTTATTTGCACTTTGAAAACAATACATGTAATTATTGAAAAGCCATTTTTCTTAAATGAGTTGAAATCATATTTATAATATTCTGATGGTTAACATTTCAATTGATTTCGGAAGATGTTATATAGGTTAAACAAAAAGGGTGCCAATAATGGTGGCCAGAACTGCATGAAATAATTATGCAACTTTGTATTGTATGGAATGTATGTATTTATTTTTTTTTTATTTTTTTTAGATGCTCACTAATTTTAACGTATTTATGAACGGATTTTGAGAGCAATAAGCCTTAAATTCCTGACATTCCACTCAATGATATTTATCGGAAACAATGGTTTTAAATGGAAAAACAAATCATATGGCATATAATAAGTTGCACGTGAAAAACTAACAATTTGCATGTTTCGGTGCACATAGCACTAAGGAGCAGGAATTGAGACGAGGTGTCCGTCGTCAGTCTAACCAAATTGAAGAGAGGCAACACAGAGAGCCTTTAAGTGCGATTCTTTTTCAGCACACTGGCCCTGCTAATGCCCTCCATTCTACCACATCACTATGGAAACTGACTGCGTGTCTCACCCTTGCAGCCTATTCGTGCCACGCAGCCCCGTCTGCCACTGACATGGACATTGTGCTACAAAATACTAAGCTAGAAACCTCTCCATATTGTCATATTGTTGAAGCAAAAGCAACAGGTTGCATGTCCATTCGACGTTACAAAGACTTGTCTATATGTTGGGATGACTGTTCAACCCCAAAATGTTGCTCCTGCTACCTACCACCTCAAGTCTTTGCAACTCCTCAGGCAAAACTGCTGGATAATACATGTCATGGTTTTAAAAGGTTTATCGTCTTCAAAGCATAGGGAGCTGCTCCTCCACTCCATCAGTGAGACCACGCAATCCTTCCAGCCTTGACAAAATAGGGCAAGAGCATGTGGACGGAATTTGCGGGCTAAGCTTCCAAGCCAGAGCTTTTACATAAAGGTTGGAGAGGCACATTTCCATTTACTGTACCTCTAACGACAGCTTTAATCCAAACCACCACTTCCAACATCTTGGCCCGGAGCACCACTGATTGTTAATTTCAGGGAGGAGATGTGTACAATCACTGGAGCTATCAGTGTGGTCACAGTGCAACAACAGGCTGAAATACACGAGCCTCAAAGGGCAACAACTGAACCCAAAGACGTTCACTTGCCTCCATATCTTTTTTCGCATTGCTTATATTCGGCACGTTATGATCACGACTACCACCACAACTACTATTTCTATATTTCTTTTCTTTTTTCTTCTTTCCTGTTTTGTGCCCTCTCCAAAATGTTGTGACCATCTACTACATCCCGCCCTGTGCTACGCCACTGGCTGCGGAAGACTGATGCACCCATCCATCCATCCATCCATCCATCCATTTTCTGAGCCGCTTATCCTCACGGTCGCGGGAGTGCTGGAGCCTATCCCAGCTATCATCGGGCAGGAGGTGGTATTGTATTTTGATTGAAAAATTGAAAGAGGCAAGTGCCACTTTGATATTCTTCACCTTGAATTGATTTAAAACTAATCTACCATTGTTGGTAAAGATATGCTAAGAAACCAGTCTACATGTGTTTTGTGGACTTGGAGAAGACGTTCGACCGTGTCTCTCGGGGAGTTCTGTGGGGGTTGCTTCGGGAGTATGCGGTACCGAACCCCCTGATATGGGCTGTTTGGTCCTTGTACGACCAGTGTCAGAGTTTGGTCCGCATTGCCGTCAGTAAGTCGGACTCGTTTCCGTTGATGTTTGGACTCCGCCAACGCTGCCCTTTGTCACCGATTCTGTTCATAACTTTTATGGACAGAATTTCTAGACGCAGCCGAGGTGTAGAAGGGGTCCGGTTGGTGGCCTCAGAATTGCATCTCTGCTTTTTGCAGATGATGTGGTTCTGTTGGCTTCATCAAGCCGTGATCTCCAATTCTCATTGGAGCGGTTCGCAGCTGAGTGTGAAGCGGCTGGGATGAGAATCAGCACCTCCAAATCTGAGACCATGTTCCTCAGTCAGAAAAGGGTGGCGTGCCCTCTCCAGGTCGGGGATGAGATCTTGCCCCAAGTGGAGGAGTTCAAGTATCTTGGGTTCTTGTTCGCGAGTGAGGGAAGAATGGAATGGGAGATCGACAGGCAGATCGGTGCAGCGTCTGCAGTGATGAGGAAGCCGAAAAGCGAAGCTCTCAATTTACCGGTTAATCTACGTTCCTACCCTCACCGATGGTCACGAGCTATGGGTCGTGACTGAAAGAACGAGATCCCGGATAGAAGCGGCCGAAATGAGTTTCCTCTGCATGGTGTCCGGGGTCTCCCTTAGAGATAGGATGAGAAGGTCGGTCATCCGGGAGGGGCTCAGAGTAGAGCCGCTGCTCCTCCACATTGAGAGGAGCCAGATGAGGTGGCTGGGGCATCTGATTCGGAGTGAGGTATTCCGGGTGCGTCCCACCGGGAGGAGACCCCGGGGATGACCCAGGACACACTGGAGAGACTACGTCTCTCGGCTGGAGTTGTTCTGAAGCCATTCCTTTGGTATTTTAGCTGTGTGCTTACGATCATTGTCTTGTTGGAAGGTGAACCTTTGGCCCAGTCTGAGGTCCTGAGCACTCTGGAGAAGGTTTTCGTCCAGGATATCCCTGTACTTGGCCACATTCATCTTTCCTTCAATTGCAACCAGTCATTCTGTCCCTGCAGCTGAAAAACACTCCCACAGCATGATGCTGCCACCACCATGTTTCACTGTTGGGACCGTATTGGACAGGTGATGAGCAGTGCCTGGTTTTCTCCACACATACCGCTTTGAATTAAGGCCAAAAAGTTCTATCTTGGTCTCATCAGACGAGAGAATATTATTTCTCACCATGTTGGAGTCCTTCAGGTGTTTTTTTTATAAAACTCCATGCTGGCTTTCATGTGTCTTAAACTGAGGAGAGGCTTCCGTCGGGCCACTCTGCCATGAAGCCCCAACTGGTGGAGGGCGCGCCCGATGGTTGACTCTCAAGAACATTCTCCCATCTCCCGAATGCATCTCTGGAGCTCAGCCACAGTGATCTTTGGGTTCTTCTTTACCTCTCTCACCAAGGGTCTTCTCCCCCAATTGCTCAGTTTGGCCGGACGGCCAGCTCTTGGAAGGGTTCTGGTCGTCCCAAACGTCTTCCATTTGAGCGTTATGGAGGCCACTATACTCTTGGGAACCTTAAGTGCAGCAGATTTTTTTTGTAACCTTGGCCAGATCTGTGCCTTGCCACAATTCTGTCTCTGAGCTCTTCAGGCAGTTCCTTTGACTTCGTGATGCTCATTTTCTCTGACATGCACTGTGAGCTGTAATGTCTTATATAGACAGATGTGTGGCTTTCCTAATCAAGTTCAATCAGTATAATCAAACACAGCTGGACTCCAATGAAGGTGTAGAACCATCTCAAGGATGATCAGAAGAAATGGACAGCACCCGAGTTAAATATGAGTGTCACAGCAACAATTCCGTTTTTTTCTATCAATATGGGGTGGTGTGTGTACATTAATGAGGAGGAAAATGAACTGATGATGATTTTAGCAAATGGCTGCAATATAACAAAGAGTGAAAAATTTTAATTCTAAATTAAAATTTCCGTACCCACTGTAGATGAAAGCATCTACCCATAAAACATATATGGCTTACATGGTGAAAGGCAGGGAGAAGTTTCTTTGGCTACAAAGGCAGGTAAACATACAGAACATTACCTATAAAAAGGTGACCATTGTTTCTTGTTAGTTCTGCTTTTCTCATTATTGATGGAAAAATCTATCCATTTATAATTTAACAGCTATCACAGGACCCAATGAAGCCATCATAATTTTTTTCTGGTTAGAGTTCTGTTGTAAGGCAAGAGTTCAGATAAAAAGTAGGCCTCAGACTCAATAAGACGAACCCCCTGATACGGGCTGTTCGGTCCCTGTACGACCGGTGTCAGAGTTTGGTCCGCATTGCCGGCAGTAAGTCGGACTCGTTTCCGTTGAGGTTTGGACTCCGTCAAGGCTGCCTTTTGTCACCGATTCTGTTCAGAACTTTTATGGACAGAATTTCTAGACGCTGCCGAGGCGTAGAGGGGGTCTGGTTTGGTGCCCTCAGAATTACATCTCTGCTTTTTGGAGATGATGTGGTTCTGTTGGCTTCATCAAGCCGTGATCTCCAATTCTCATTGGTACGGTTCACAGCCGAGTGTGAAGCGGCTACGATGACAATCCATCCATCCATCTATCCATTTTTGGAGCCGCTTCTCCTCACTAGGGTCGCAGGCGTGGTGAAGCCTATCCCAGCTATCATCGGGCAGGAGGCGGGGTACACCCTGAACTGGTTGCCAGCCAATCGCAGGGCACATAAAAACAAACAAACATTTGTACTCACATTCACACCTGTGGGCAATTTAAAGTTGTCAATTAACCTACCATGCATGTTTTTGGGATGTGGGAGGAAACCGGAGTGCCCGGAGAAAACCCACACAGGCACAGGGAGAAAATGCAAACTCCACACAGGCGGGGCCGGGGATTGAAACCCGGACCTTAGAACTGTGAGGCAGACGCTCTAACTAGTCGGTCACCGTGCCGCAGGATGAGAATCAGCACCTCCAAATCTGAGACCATGGTCCTCACTCGGAAAAGGGTATATATATATCTATGAGATATGTGTATTGTTGTTTCTAATAACTCTTCCAAAAAGCATCAGCATCTTGGTTTGGATATCCCTGTTCTACATTGTCCTTTTCAGAGGTTCCGAGTTCAAGTGCTGTAAAAAGATATCATTCGAAGTTTTGTATGACCTTGTGCATGTAAGCATTCATTTTGGAAATGCCCAACTTAGAAAAAGACGAAGTTGCCTGCAAACTCAGTTCACCGTGAATTCTCGAAGTTTCCTAAGTCCAATTATGTCTCCTTTTTTTCAATTTTCTCAGATAATATCATTTGAACGATTAAATGAATACATTATGTGCTTAATAAAATATTTATGAGTCATTTGTTTTTACAAATTCACATCCAGCAGTACCACAATCAACACTATTGTAACATTTATGAGCACTAACGCTGTTGTTTGGACAGATCCTGTCTCAGTTTGTCTGAGTAAAAAAAAGAACATCTGCAAGGACATGTTTGACCAACCATAACATTTCAAGTTTTGGGAAATTGCACATGTTCAAGAGAACAGGCTTCCTCAAAACAGAGGAATTTGCTTTGGATGTGCTGTTTAACACTATTACATCAGCTGTAAAAAAATGTTCGGTGGTGAGTCACTCGAATCGCAATCTCCATTAACTACTTAACTCATTCTTAGCTTTCAAATGCATCACCTTGTAATTTGTACCTTGTATTTTATGTGTTTACATTGACAAATACTTCTCTTGACCCTTACAAACTGTTTGTTTTAAATTTACACACAGCTTCTTTTGGCCAAGAATAGCTTCCAGGCCAAGAATATCTTCCAGGCCAAGAATATCTGCATTAGAATTGTCTACCTTAAATAATGAACTACAAATATTTTCA
Organism: Phycodurus eques; assembly: GCF_024500275.1. Classification (NCBI taxonomy): domain Eukaryota; kingdom Metazoa; phylum Chordata; class Actinopteri; order Syngnathiformes; family Syngnathidae; genus Phycodurus; species Phycodurus eques. The sequence goes on from NC_084525.1 coordinate 33,201,789, forward strand.
AAATCGATGATTAGCCTGTCTGACATAAATTAATGATTAATCCTTAATCAATGTTTCAGAGAAAAGGGAACGTGCATTTGTTTTTAGGTTTTTCTTTAGCTAACACGAACGTCGCACTGCTAATGCAACAAGTCAACGAAATTGAAAAAAAACACCCGGACTCACCCCTCATTATTCTCGGGGACTTTAACAAAGCTAAACTCAACCACGAACTCCCTAAATACAAGCAGCACATTGACTGTCCTACCAGGGGAAATAACATTTTGGACCACTGCTATACTACGCTAAACAACACTACCGTGCCAAACCTCGTGCAGCACTGGGCTCGTCTGATCACTGCTTAATTCACTTAATACCGACATACAGGCAAGAACTTAAACGCGCGAAGCCTACAGTGAAAACAGTGAAAAAGTGGACCAATGAAGCAAAGATGGAACTTCAAAGCTGTTTAGACTGCACAGACTGGAGTGTATTTGAAAATTCAGCTGGGAGCCTGGATGAATATATGGACACTGTCACATCCTATATCAGTTTCTGTGAAGAGGTTTGTGTACCAACGGAGTCATTTCGCACATTCAACAACAACAAGGCGTGATTCACTGCCAAACTTAAGCAGCTTCGCCAAGCTAAGGAGGACGCTTATCAAAGCGGGGACAGGGCCCTGTATAATCGAGCTGGAAACCAGCTGACTAAAGAAATTCACATTGCAAAGAGGAACTATGCAGCAAAGTTGGAAAAACAGTTTAGCGCTAACGACTCTAAATCAGTCTGGCATGCATTCCAATCGCTGACAAATTACAAGCGACGATCCCCCCAAGGTCGGCACGGTGGATGACTGGTTAGAGCGTCAGCCTCACAGTTCTGAGGACCCGGGTTCAATCCCCGGCCCCGACTGTGTGGAGTTTGCATGTCCTCCCCGTGCCTGCGTGGGTTTTCTCCGGGCACTCCAGTTTCCTCCCACATCCCAAAAACATGCATAAATTGGAGACTCTAAATTGCCCGTAGGTGTGACTGTGAGTGCGAATGGTTGTCTGTTTGTATGTGCCCTGCGATTGGCTGGCAACCAGTTCAGGGTGTACCACGCCTCCTGCCCGATGAGAGCTGGGATAGGCTCCAGCACGCCCGCGACCCTGGTGAGGATAAGCGGCTCAGAAAATGGATGGATGGATGGATCCCCCCAAGCTGAGAACAATAGCACACTAGCCAACGACTTCAAGACCTTCTAATGCAGATTTGAAAAGGACACTTTCACACCCCACACCCACTCAGCCGCACCATCGACCACTATCACACCATCGACTTCTCCGTTAACCATCCGCGAACAGGATGTGAGACGCATCTTCAAACAACAAAAGATTAACAAAGCGGCAGGCCCAGACCACGTGTCCCCATCCAGCCTCAAAGTCTGCGCGGACCAGCTCGCTCCAGTCTCCACTCAGCTCTTCAATAGATCCCTGGAACTGCGCGAAGTACCATCCTGTTTCAAACGCCCCACCATCATTCCAGTCCCCAAGAAACCTGCAATCTCAATGACTACATCTGTGGTCATGAAGTCCTTTGAACATCTCATGCTGGACCACCTCAAGAGCGTCACAGGTCCCCTGCTGGACCCCCTGCAGTTTGCCTACCGAGCAAACAGGTCTGCGGATGATGCAGTCAACATGGGACTGCACTTCATCCTAGAACACCTCGACAGTGCAGGGACCTACGCGAGGATCCTGTTCGTGGACTTCAGCTCAGCGTTCAACACCATCATCCCTGAACTCCTTTCAACCAAGCTTCTCCAGCTCAGCGTCTCACCTGCCATCTGCCAGTGGATTTACAGCTTGCTGACGGGCAGGACACCGCAGGTGAGGCTGGGGGAGGCCACCTCATCCACACGCAGCATCAGCACTGGGGCGCCCAGTGCTGATGCCCAGATTATCGCACTACTCGCTTGAAGTCTCGGCGCCCTTTGCACAATGGTCATTGCACCGGACTATTGCAAAAATAGTCATTCAAACTGCTCTAAGTGCTAGAGGACCCTGCATCTTTGTCAAAAAAATAAAATAAAAAATGTACCGGCATTACCAGATAACTCGCAACCCTTTATTGCTCAGTGACTGTTTTTCTCAGTGTCTTTATGTCTAAAAAAAATTCTCTGTCAATTGACTGTCTGTTGTCGTACTAGAGCGGCTCCAATTACCGGAGACAAATTCCTTGTGTGTTTCTTCGACATACTTGGCAAATAAAGATGATTCTGATTCTGATGCCATTCTTTCACTGTTTCAAAGACTGAATCTTTGCAAATGTGCTGAAAAAAAGAGACAGTTCTCATTGATACCTACTGTAAAGTTTGTATTCATCTGAATGATGGACTCTTCACCTGCTTTTAGATCTTCTTGGACTAGCTCCAGTCGAACAGCTGCAAAGAGCCTACTTCATGCTGTACCTAGCATACAACCACAGACTTGTATCTGCTTCACTCTGTAAGTAACAAGAAAATGGACAATCAAACTGTCGTGATTCAATACTTTGGAGTCTAAAAAAAAAATCTAGTTACTTTGCATAAAATAACTCCATTTCCTACATTTTAATTTAATTGTTCTAGAATTAAAGCTGAAAGTCTGCCCTTCAATCACATTTTGAATTTGTTGTGATATAAATTAACCACATTTTATTTACCAGGAATTGATGTCTAAAATGTGCATAAGCATCTAAATAATGATCACTCTGTAAAATGAATGCTTAATACCACCAGGGCATGTGAAATAAGTGCTTGTAATGTCATGTTCCTAACTACTGACAATGTGTAGCTCTGTGCACTGTTCTATGTTGGAGGCCATAGATCATGTTTTGTTCCATGAGTGATACTTTGAAGGCGTGTTAGCGCACGCTGTCACTGTCAGACATGACGCGCGTGACAGCAAACCCAGCGGTTATGAGAGCGGTACATGCCCGACAGTGCACTTGGCGACCTACCATACTGTATCGGTACACAGCGAGAGAGGCCACATGACCTTGTGTAACAAACCCCATGTACTGTATGTACTATATGTATGCAGCTTGGAACGATGCAAGACGTGACTGTTTGCTGCGGCATGTGAACGCACCGATGGAACTCCTCCAATGTGTCCATCCCTTTACAATGAGACAGATGCATGAGCAAGAGATGAAATGACTTCATTTAGTTGTTGGTAGTGGCATCAGGAAACACTGACCTTTAGTTGGCTCCTTGAGGCCATGAAGTGAGTCACATGACGGAGGGATATTTACAGTGCCTCTCGTCACTGGCCCTGTCAAATCACAGCACACTTCATTGGAGCCCAGCAGGCCCAAGGCTGGACTTGGGCTATACAGACTGATGCAAAGGTGTTTTTTTTTCTTTCCTTTTCTTTTAGGCTGCACTCTGCACAACCCCACATTGCAGAGAACAAGATGAGGGCACAAGGGGACGTGCGTGTATGTTTGTGACAGCTCGTGTAAGTGTTTGCGCATAGGAGCAGGCTAGTGACACACACTGTCTGTGCAACAAATGAATTTCAGCCCAATTTATTTTGTGAACGAGTCCCTGGCATGTGTCCCCAGATAGGTCTGTGAATTGTTCGGCAAATAATGACACTTCTGGACTCCTATCATCATGACATCTGTATATTGCTAGATCAAAATCCTCACTTCTTTTCTCGTCATTGTTTATACTGCTTTGAGATATAATTTCAGATTGCCATTAAAACATCACAATCAGAACCAACAAATATGTGAATAAACTTAAAATAAATAAATTAAATAAATAATCTGTTAAAAATAAAGTTGTCTGTGTAAAAAAAATAATTCTCCTGCATCCTCTTCATGTAATCCTGTTATCAAACCAACTCTAGGTAAGGATTTTTTTTTTAGAAGTATTAAGATCGGTAAACACAATCCATCCATCCATTTTCTTTACCGCTTATCCTCACTAGGGTCGCGGGCATGCTGGAGCCTATCCTAGCTGTCTTCGGGCGAGAGGCGGGGCACACCCCAAACTGGTCGCCAGCCAATCGCAGGGCACACATAAACAAACACTCACATTCACACCTTCGGGTAATTTATTGTCTTCAACTAACCTACCATGCATGTTCTTGGGACAAGGGAGGAAACCGGAGCACCCAAAGAAAACCCACACAGGCACAGGGAGAACATGCAAACTCCACACGGGCGAGGCTGGGATTTCAACCCTGTCTCAGAACTGTGAGGCAGATGTACTAACCAGTCGGCTATCGTGCCGCCAGTAAACACAATCTAGAAGCTAATATAGTGGAACCTCAATGGGTGAAGAAATCTCAGTCCAGGACGGTTGCAGTTGAATATTGATATTCAACCTTCCCATGTGTTGGAGAGACTAGGGTTGGACTGTATAGGTGATTTGGTTCAATAGACTATAAGAATGCTCCGTTCGCCCCCAAGGTGTCAGTCAGAACACAATGGATATGAGATTGGAGTTTGGTCTAGCAGCTTTAATAACGTTGCAGGCACAGGTAGGGATAGTTAAGGCGTTACAGTATGGCAGGCATGCAGGATGGTACAGGCACTGATTGCACCTTTCGAGGATGCACAGAATATGTGGGTTTGTGAGACTGTGGCTTGTGTGGATACTGTGTCACGTGTGGAGACTGTGCCATGTGTGTGTGTGGTTCTGCAATAAAGAGCAAACAATGGGATACATTAGTGTATAATACCTCAATATTATTATTATATAATATCAAATTATAACGCATAAACTCAGCTGCACAAATAATCTGCGCTATTTCTGCACAGGTTGCAGAATGACATAAACATGAACTATTAACTTGTATGATAATGCGTAGCTTCACATTACGCTAACAATAGCAATTGGCCAACAACAGCCGCCGGCGCCACCTAATGGCGGCGGCCATGGAACGCACACGGTCAAGGTTTCGGCAAGCGTAACGCACCAAACTGAGCACTCACGCTTATAGATAAGTGCGCCACTTCACACACAGTTCTCTAGATTTCTGACGGAAAGAAACAACCAACATTATTTACAAAGGTCACACTTAAGGCACAGCGGACATCAAAGAAATCAGAGCAAAGAATAGCCACAGAAACGGCAATCCGCACAACGGCTCGATCAAGGAACACAACACGAACTTATAAGACACTAAATAATTGCTAAATAGTGTACTCGCTATTATTCAGGGACGCACACCTTATTTGTGAACAGACTTACCCAGAATGCGTTGCGACTTAAAGTGACAAGAAGAGCGTGCGGCTCAACCCACTCTTGAACAAATAGAATTACAAACATTAATATTTGGAAACTTTCTCACACCATGAGATATCATGAGGAGTAAACTTTTTTTCGATGTCCAGGTCTTACACGAAGTCAGGCATAATAACTTACTATAATCATCATCATCATCATCATCATCAATACTCATTCATTCATTCATCTTCATCTCATCGCGGGCGTGCTGGAGCCTATCTTCGGGCAAGAGGCGGGGTACACCCTGAACTGGTCGCCAGCCAATCGCGGGGCACATAGAAACGTTTGTATAATGATCTATAAACAATTTTTCTGTAGGAAATAATGGAAATAAAAACATGTCTCTTCAAGAGCTGGCTGCAGAGTGAGCGAGTGGTAAGGACATCCGCCTCACAGTTCTGAGGTTAGGGGTTCGAATCCGAGCTCTGGGTGCTTCGGTGGGTGAACAGTACATCATGAACAGTACAGGCAATATCATACAGGTTTTATTTTTTTTTAAAATCATACCCATATTAACAGTGGACACTGCTTTAGGACATGCTGAAGATGTTCTGCTTTGATTGCGAGTTAGTTTGCTTTGCATCTCTTTGGGTATATATCCTTCTTCTTGTCTCCTGTTGTTATCCTCTTGTTAATGTCTCAGAAAGAGCAAACCAGTCATCCTTTGACGCAGTCTGAAAAGAGTTCAAGTGACTAATGTGTAAAGTCGCATGATGATGATGATGTTTAGATGATGGCAAGTTCCTATTTGAGTTTCTTCTCAGAATTATTTTTGCATCAATTCTTCAAAAATGTGAGGCTGTTTCTGTCCATCTGCACAAAGCAGATCGACTGTAAGTCACATTGCACTGCATTTCGGGACTTCTGTAACATTGTCACAACTCCAAGGTCCTAGGTCAGGTCCAGTGTCAGGGTGGCGACAGGGAGGCCGTGGAGATAGATAGTGTATGTGAACAATGATGTGGCTCTCCCAGATGACCGAGCTCCAGAGGCGCCATAACAGGGCAGGTGAGCCAGGAAATTGCCTTGGGCCCGAGCTGAAAGGGGGCCCAGGAGACAGAAGATTTTAGCCCATATGTTTTTTCACTTACCCGGTGAGGCGGGAGGGCGAGCCCCAAGCGGGCTCTCGGTTCTGGCGCCAAGCGCTCTCCCCCCCGGCCGCCCGTTCCCTTGGCTGTGGTTTCGCTAGACGGCGGGTAGGGACAGTGGGGGATGCAGTCAACATGGGACTGCACTTCATCCTAGAACACCTCAACAGTGCACGGACCTACGCGAGGATCCTGTTCGTGGACTTCACCTCAGCGTTCAACACCATCATACCTGAACTCCTTTCATCCAAGCTTTTCCAGCTCAGCGTCTCACCTGCCATCTGCCAGTGGATTTACAGTTTCCTGATGGGCAGGACACAGCAGGTGAGGCTGGGGGAGGCCACCTCATCCACACGCAGCATTAGAACTGGGGCGCCCCAAGGTTGTGTCCTCTCTCCGCTGCTCTTCTCTTTCTACACGAACGACTGCACCTCAGCGAGCCCGACTGTCAAACTCCTGAAGTTTGCAGATGACACCACTGTCATCGGCCTCATCAAGAATGATGACGAGTCTGCATATCGACAGGAAGTGGAGCGGCTGGAGTTGTGGTGCGGACGACACAACCTGGAGCTGAATACGCTCAAGACTGTAGAGATGATCGTGGACTCCAGGAGGCATCCTTCGCCACAGCTGCCCCTCACGCTGTCCAGCTGCCTTGTGTCAACCGTCGAGACCTTCAAGTTCCTGGGAATTACAGTCTCTCAGGACCTGAAGTGGGCGACCAACATCAACTCCGTCCTCAAAAAGGCCCAGCAGAGGATGTACTTCCTGCGGCTTCTGAGGAAGCACGGCCTGGCACAGGAGCTGCTGAGGCAATTCGACATAACAGTCATCGAATCAGTCCTGTGTTCTTCCATCACAGTCTGGTTTGGTGCTGATACAAGAAAGGACAAACTCCGGCTGTAACGGACAATCAAAACTGCTGAAAGGATTGTCGGTACCCCCCTACCCACCCTTGAGGACTTGCACGCTGCCAGAACTAAGACAAGAGCGTGCAAAATCCATCTTTTTGCACAATTGTCAAAAATAATAATAATAATGTACCGGCATTACCAGATAACTAGCAACCCTTTATTGCTCAGTGACTGTTTTTTTGTCAATGTCTTTATGTCTCAAAAGTGTTCTCTGTCAATTGACTGTCTGTTGTCGTACTAGAGCGGCTCCAACTACCGGAGACAAATTCCTTGTGTGTTTTTTGGACATACTTGGCAAATAAAGATGATTCTGATTCTGACTTTGATATCAAGAACAGAGCATTGCAATCACACTGCAACGGCAACGTGTCGCTGTCAGGAACCCCCGCATAGGGCCTCTAACTCGCTGTTGCTGCCTGGTGGCCCTCAGAGACGGTTGCTAGTGGTCCATGTTAGAAAGTTCAGCTTGTTTACATGCTTGTGTTCATTATTTTTAATTCATTGATGGTGTTTTTTTTCCATCTGAGTTTGAAATGTCCTGTTTTGTTCGTGTCCCTTGAACGCACCTTGTATAGAGTCAAAACCTAAAGTGAAGTCGAATTTTGTTTTTCTTCTCTCCCAATGCTGCTATTAATAGCTCATGCAGTCAACCTTTGCTGTTGTAATTTACCTGTATTTCCTCACGTATATTGTTGTGTGTAAAAGCCAAAAGGTGACGTTAATATATTTGTAACTACAACCATTTGTGTTAAGTGCTTATTGTATCGCATATTTGTTTACTTGTGTGATGTCACATCAGCCTGTGCTAGCGTGTTAATATGGCTACTAAGCTAGCTAATATCATGACAAGGCTCGTGTTTTGTCCAAATTTTTTTAGATTGAATAATTTAACTGCTGAATACAGTGATTTATGTAACTTGAGAAAGCTGTTCAAACGTCTCGGTGTCTGTGATCACAAGGTCCTCAGTGATTTTCAATGTTGGCAGTGCTTTTGACTCCCAACATGAATCTTTTCTGCCTCGTAACACTGCGGTTGCGATACTCCTTTTTAATCTGGATATCATCTCTCTTAGGAGGAAAAACTGCAGAAGTGAGCTTCTGAATTTTAACTTTGTGAGACCGACTAGCGTGCTGGACATCATGCTCTATTTTCGGGATCTCATTCGAAGATATCCCAATAACATCTACGGAGAAGCAAGGTCAAACAGGGAAAGGAAGTGGGGTGTCCAACTACGACTTTGAAGGATTCATCTTAACCGGCTTCTGCTGCCCTCTATGATCCTGGAGAATGTATCCCTACGGAAGAAAGTGGATGAACTCCAGGGGAATCCACGCTTTCTTCAATATTTTCAAAGACTGTTGCCTGATGGCATTTATGGAGATTTGGTTAACTGAACGTAACCAGCACTCAGAGGTGATGATCAATGGCTCCGCCTAGTGAGGTGAAGAAAACTCAAGGAAGTAGGGTATGTCCTTACATCAATCAAAATGACTGCACCTCTGTGACAGTGAGAGAACGCATCTGTACCTCGGATGTGGAACTTTTATCAGTGTCAGTTATCTACCCGGTGAGTTTCCCTAGCTCTTCATTACGGTTGTGTATATTCAACCAACGCCCCCTCTGCTTGCAAATCTGTGTACGACAGAGCGCAAAGGCTGCAGAGTATCTCCCCTGACGTCACAGCTTTTGTACTGGGTGACTTCCACCATGTTTCCTTCAAGAAGTCATTCCCTAACATTTACCAATATGTAACTTGTCCCACTAGACTTGATCTTTGTTACGGGTCAATTAAGGAGGCATATACATCTCTTCCGTTACCTCCTCTGGGCTAAGGACACCACATGAGTATCTCTTGTCCACATACAAAACTGTTCTGAAGAGAGAAAATGTCTCTACAAATGACAAAGACTAGATAGAGGAGTCTGCTGGCCTGTTTTGACTGTACTTACTGGAAGATGTTTGTAGAGGCATGTGGGGAAGATTCAAATGAGTGAGTGGATGTAACATGCTCTTATGCTGCATTCTGCAGAAACATGATTATCCCATGTAAAAGGGGAAAAATATACCGTAATAAGCCATGGGTCACAAAATCTGTCCAATTCAAGCATACAGGCTGAGAAACGAGCCTTCAAACACGGGACTGCCTCTGAACTGTAAACGGCCACGGAAGAAGTAAAAATGGAAATCTTAAGGGCAAAACGAGACTATAAATGAAATCCTGGAAAATAATTATTTGGGCTCAGCCTGGTCAGGAATGAAAACCATCAAAGGCATCAATCAGTAATTCAAGAAATACAAGTACTTTCACGTTAAAGGGTTTTGATGCAGAGTCTGACCTCGCGAACACTCTTAATCATTTTTAGTCCCGATTTGACACTTTAGATTTTAGTTGAGAAAGACAGGAATTGAATCTTAAATTAGTTGACCAGAACCACTTCACAATTGAAGAGAAAAATATTAATAAAAAAATATTTTAAAAAATAAATAAATAAATAAATATTAAAAATATCTCTTCTATAAAATCAAACAAGAGCTACAGACCTGATAATATCTGTGGGAGATTGCCTAAGATTTTTATCAAAATCAGCCTGTCCCAAAATGTTGGAAGGATGCGGTAGTTGTCTCAGTTCCCAAGAAAAGCTGCCCCAAAACACTGAATGATTTTCGGCCTATTGCACTGACATCTATTGTAATGTAAACTTTTGAAAATCTATTGAAGTCAGAAATCTTGAGACAAAGTCCGACACTATTACAGTTTGCCTGAAGGCCACATAGAGGTGTCGAGGATGCAACTATCACTGACAACCAGGCTTCTCAAACATCTGGAAGGAGAAGGAACACATGCTCAGCTTTTATTTTTAGATTTCGCTTCTGCTTTTAACGCAACTCAACGCCACATCTTAATAAATTGATAGACTTTTAGAGCAATTTGGGTAAAGTAAAAGTCTTGTTGGCTGGGTTTTAGACGTTTTAACTAATAGGACACGAAAAGTGCAAGTTAATGGAGTGCTGTCTATTCAGATCTGTTTCTCCACTGGTAGTGGTGGTAATTGGCATGTGCAAAGTGCGAGATGGCACAGGGGGGCACTTTCGTGTTGCTTCAATCACATCTGATTTTTTTTTTATTTTTCAAATCCACTATATGGTGGTGTACACTTACCACACCATAAAACCAGCTTTGATTTGTCATTTTCCAAATACTCCTGACCCTAAATTGTCGGTAGGTGTGAAACCTGAGTGTGAAAGATTGTCCGTCAATGTGTCAGACCAGTGATTGACAGGTGACCAGTCTATGGTGTACCTCTGAGGTGACATGCAGACTTATAAATTTACTTTTACCATGAAATTCTTTTGGTCAGCATTTTTTTTTTACATAAAAAGATGGCACTCTAACTGGGTGTGTTGATTTTTGCTGTCCATGTCCAATATAATTATCATTTAATTAGGAAATGCCATGCCATAATAAGTGATTTAAAAAATACATAATAATAATAATAATAATAATTATTTCGGCCTGCACGATGGCCCAATGCAGCAAAAGTGGGGACTCTATTCCAATAAATGAATGCAATGTGTACAGTCCATCCAAATCAACTCAAAGGAAAACAGCTAAAGGCAGTACAGGGACACAAGGGAGCTTCTGCTTGTTTGTGCAAATGTGTGTTTATTTTCACAGTTTATGGTTGCATTGGGCGGCACGGTGGCCGACTGGTTAGAGCGTCAGCCTCACAGTTCTGAGGACCAGGGTTCAATCCCCGGACCCGCCTGTGTGGAGTTTGCATGTTCTCCCCGTGCCTGCGTGGGTTTTCTCCGGGCACTCCGGTTTCCTCCCACATCCCAAAAACATGCATAAATTGGAGACTCGAAATTGCCCGTAGGTGTGACTGTGAGTGCAAATGGTTGTTTGTTAGTATGTGCCCTGCGATTGGCTGGCAACCAGTTCAGGGTGTACCCCGCCTCCTGCCCGATGACAGCTGGGATAGGCTCCAGCACGCCCGCGACCCTGGTGAGGAGAAGCGCCTCGGAAAATGGATGGATGGATGGATGGATGGATGGTTGTATTGCTGGTGCATGCATGTTTGCATGCAGTTGGACTGTCAGTTTCAATTGGTACCACTTTGCTGAGTCCTTACGCAACTCCAAATGACCAGCTCATGTGTTCTGATGGCAATACAGACTCTAAGTATAAGTATCCTAGTATGCTAGCTTTAGGCTACATCTACCATGACCAATTTTAAGGCATTTCATTTATTTTTATTTCTTGTCCCTCAGTGATCATGTTTACTATGTCTGAATTTTCACGTCATCTATTTTTGAATCAACTTACCTGTTGAAATGTAAATTATGGCCAGTAGTTTACCTCAGTTTACCTCATGTAACATCTGCTTTTTCGACTGGCATTTCACAAATTCAAACTGTGACTGTAGAGAATAAGGTTAAATTGACTTTCAAGCTATTTACCCTGTTTTCTCAATCACTTTTCCTTGCTCAGATAAGGATTTGTTTAGTGGTGTCATCTGAGAGACTTGGGCTTTTTCCCACCCAGAAGAATGTGATGTCATTGTGAAAGTCCCATTAGCCCAAGACAAAGGCCAAGTTAAGGCTTGTATAGAAATATTTGGAAAAGGTTAATAATTAATAGAAGTATTTTCAGGAGCTGAAAATAAGCAAAACCAGTTTTATTAAACACTATCCATTTTTTTCCAAGTTTAAAAATGATGGCATGTGGAATATATGATGACATAACCCTCAAAAGCCACCTCTCTCTCTCTCTCTCTCTCTATCTCTCTCTCTCTCTCTCTCTCTCCATGAATCCAAGCTCACCCGAAAGAATAAACATGAATAGGTTGTTGCCAAAAGATCTTTGAAAATCATTTAAAAATAGGGTTTGGTTGGATTTTAGGAGTACTGTATGAAAAGCTAGAATATTATGTGGCCTAAATGTAGTCAGTGGGTCTCAGTATAATAGATCCCTCTCCTAAAATTCTCTCCACTCATGCTGAGGGGACACCTTTGTAACCAAACTGTGGAGATGATATCAGGTTTTTGACCCAGAAGACAAAGACACAATCAGTGTCAAAGTCAGCCATTAACTGATCTCTGTCACAGTGCTTTAATGTTGGTCATATCCAATCCCAGCCGTTATATTCACACAAAAAACATAAAATTCAGAGGCGCAGCACTTCACCGCAGTTGTAGTGAAGTCATACTTTTTCCGAGTATGAGACCAATCTCAAATACTTCAATCGCCAGTGTCATATTGCGACATTATTGGGGTTACTTTTAGAGGGTTGGAAGCAACTTGGTTGTCTAGTGTAGTGGAAAACATTTTCACGTGGCCACTGGCTCGTTAGATCTCTGATGTCAGGAACCAAAGTGAAGGCCACCCTCTCCTTCATCCCTAATGACATACACTATATTGCCAAAAGTATTCGCTCACCTGCCTTGACTCAGATATCAATTTAAGTGACAACCCATTCTCAATCCATAGGGTTTAAAATGGCCGTTGTCCACCCTCTGCAATTGTAATATCTTAAACTCTTCTCCAAAGGCTTTCCACAAGGTTTAGGAGTGTGTTTATGGGAATTTATGACCATTTTCCAGAAGCGCACTTGTGAGGTTACACACTGATGTTGGACGAGAAGGCTTGGCTCTTAGTCTCCGCTTTAATACGTCCCAAACTGTTCCACAGGTTTGAGGTCAGGATTGTGCAGCCCAGTCAAGTTCATCCACATCAAAGTCTCTCATCCATGTCTTTATGAACCTTGATTTGTGCACTGATGCACTGCCATGTTGGAATAGGAAGGGGCCATCTCCATTTTTCCCACAAAGTTGGAAATGTCCAAAATATTAGCCCCTGAACTCCAGTGAATGGAACTCTGAATGCTTTGCATACCAAGAGATTTTGGACAGTCGAACAGTTTGGGGATTACCCCTTCCTGTTTCAACATGTCTGTGTACCAGTGCACAAAGCAAGATTCATAAAGACATGGATGAGAGACTTTGGTATGGATCAACTTGACTGGCCTACGCAGAGTCCTGCCCTCAACCCGATAGAACACCTTTGAGTTGATTTCGAGTGGACAGTGAGCCAGGCCTTCTCGTCCAACATCAGTGTGTGACCTCACAAATATACTCCTGGAAGAATGGACAAAAATTCCCATAAACTCACTCATAAACCTTGTTGAACACCTTCCCACAAGAGTTGAAGCTCTTATAGCTGCAAATGGTAGACCAACATTAAAACACATGGATATAGAATGGGATAAAATAAAATAAAAGCATATGTGAGTCAAGGCAAGTGAGCAAATGCTTTTGGCAATATCGTGTATCTCTTAATTTGGGATGACATCTGGAGAGTGAAGGACTTGTCTGGACCTACCTTGCCACAGAGTCACAGCCCACCTGGCCAGGAGCAGCTGGCAGCCTGCTTGTCAGTGAGGGGAGGCTGAAAATGAGAGACAAATAGATGGACAGAAAGAAAGAATAGTGGAAGAAAAAGAGGCCGACAGGCTCAGCTCCCCTCCTCCCTTTCATGGGGTAAAGAGGAGGAGGAGAAAGCAGAAGAGCTATGCTTGGAGCTCAGCTGCATGTCAAACCTGATCATTATGTCACGTGAATGTTTCAAATGGGATGCACGCTGTTTATAACGGTAGATGTTGACAAATGGCGACCAGCTGATGCAGTCCTGACTGCAGCAAACATTGACATATCTTGGAGATGTTTCTTCACTTGATTGTGGCAAATTATCTATCTGACAGGTGCATTGTGTCACTGGACGTAGATGTGCAAGCACACATGCAGCCACAAAGTGATGGTGTTGAAAAGGAGCCATGCACATGTGATATTAACCCTGATTGTGACCCCCTCTGCTCCCCTGTGGTTCTGATTGGTGGAGGAGACAAAGAATAGAAAATGATACAGTCACTCCAAGGAGCAAATGTGGCATGCAGCGGGGAGGGAGAGAGGGAGGTGGAGCAGAGTGGAGTTGCGGGTGTGGGGGGAAATAGCCCCGCTCATCTCTCATTTTCTCCCCGCTACTACCCAGCAGAGTTTCTATGGCAACCTCTCAAAAACGGTGTGCGGTGAATTGTGGATTTGAGATGCGCCGTCTGATTGCACCGTGTAGAAGAAATGGCTGCCGCTTTCGTCAGCCCCCCCCCCCCTATCCGTGTAAGAGGAAATTGGTGGAGAGGGCCAATGAAACAGCACGCAGCATATGCTTGCTTCAATCATTGCAGATAAATAAAAACAAAAAGAAGCTTCAATATTGGAAACCCTGGCCTCCTCCTCATAACTCCTGGCAGCCTCCAGAATGCACTCAGCATTCCAAATGGGTCTGAGAGTGCACACTCATCCTTATGTTTTAGATTGCAACTGATGGACCAAAGATGACAATTCATTTTTGTGCTGATCGCCAACAGAGACACACAACACTCTTTTTATTATGGCCAGTGGCCGAGAGAGACACACAAAAGGACAAGCAGCACAAATATTTTGTAACTTTGTAGACCCTCCATTTCTCCTCCACTGCCCTGTGCCACTACCTGCGTGTCAGCCATGTGAGGCATTTGTCAATGCAGTGTGTATGCATGTGTGCGCGTGCGTGCATGTTCAGTGTGAGCCCTCTGAGTGGCAGCACGATGCTTGTAAACTGTGCCAGTCCCCATTAACATCCCATTGTAAACCAGCATGATCACTCGTCACTCTGAATGCCCGCTGCAGCATGCTGTATATGTGTGCCTGTGTGTGTGTGTGCGTGCGTGTGTGTGAGAGAGAGGAAGCGAGAGAGAGAGAGAGAGAGAGAGAGAGAGAGAGAGAGAGAGAGAGAGAGAAAGAAAGAGAGAATCACACAGTCAAATGATTGAGATGGCCTCGTTTCAAAGGAGCATGAAAAAACAGCAATGTTTTGCACTGTGTACTATTCAATTTCAATGTGTCTGCAAGTGCTTTGCTTGGTTTGTTTGACCCAGATTTCGCACCTACCCCACTGTTGGTAAATTGGATTTCCGGAGGCATCCTTGCGCAACTATTACATACAGGGGATATGAAGTGAACATCGCCATCTGCTGAGTGGAAGTTTGTTTTTCGAAATACTGTATGTTAGACTTAGTCCGCACACAGTACTTTACATAAAATGGTTCCATTGTTTCTAGCCCATTTTGGGGGCGTACTGAAGCACCCCTAAAATGAATCGCAGCATCCCTAAATTTTAGAAACCAATTAAATTTCACAGATCTTTTTCTATTTTTATCTATTTGATTTAGTATTGTATGTTGTTTTAAACAAACTAGAAAAGTGTAAAGCCACAGTAATTGGTTGTCACATAATATTCTTACCCCACTTCTGACCCCAGATTATCAGTAGGTGTGAATCTGAGTCTGAATGGTTGTCTGTTTTCTGTGACTGACAGAGGATCAGTCCATGGTGCACAGCGTACGGATAGATCTTTTAAGGTGCATGTTGGAATTGTGTTCAGATGAATTCGTTTAGAACACTGACTCACCCAAATGTGTCCACCTGTGCCATCACCTCAATGCAATAGGCATCAGTGGAATTAAAAAAATAAATAATTGGGGAAAAAAAGCCCCCTGTGCAGCTACGATATGTGTCTCGCCTGCTTCCGAATAATCCACATCACTACTGTCAAATTCTGTCAAATTCCAGTGAGAAGTTGTCTGGAGATTATCTGCACAAACAGCACAACATCTCTGTAGGGGGAGTGGGGGGGGGGGGGGGGGGGGGCATTTTGTTTTTAATGCAGGGATGTGTTTGCACTGCTGCATGAAAGGCAATAAAATCAGTCGAGTTGTCTTTGCATTAATTAAATATATGTCTTTAACCAGCAGGTCAAAGAAGGTGGTTGCTTCAGTGCATCTTGGATCCATCCAGGTATCCATCCATCCATCCATTTTCTGAGCCGCTTCTCCTCACTAGGGTCGCGGGCGTGCTGGAGCCTATCCCAGCTCTCATCGGGCAGGAGGCGGGGTACACCCTGAACTGGTTGCCAGCCAATCGCAGGGCACATACAAACAAACAACCATTCACACTCACAGTCATGCCTACGGGCAATTTAGAGTCTCCAATGAATGCATGTTTTTGGGATGTGGGAGGAAACCGGAGTGCCCGGAGAAAACCCATGCAGGCACGGGGAAAACATGCAAACGCCACACAGGTGGGGACGGGGATTGAGCCCCGCACCTCAGAACTGTGAGGCTGACGCGCTAACCAGTCATCCACCGTGCCGCTCCAGGTGTCCATCCATCCATTTATTTTCTGTATCCCTTTTATGCCGGAACAGTTTTACTGTGTCGCAGTGGACTTTTTAAGATGCCACTGTGGTCTCTCTGTATTATGATGGATATTTATTGAGAATTACAGTCATTCATTCATCTTCTGTACCGTTTATTCTCACTCGGGTTGCGGGCGTGCTGGAGCCTATCCCAGCTGACTGGGGGTCACCCTGAACTAGTGTGAACCGTGCCGCCTACAGTCGTTCAATCGAAAAGAACAAAGTTTTTAAAGGGGAGTGACATAAAAAAACAGGAGAGAGTGAAAAGGTAACTAAATAATATAAGAAAAGAAGACAACAAAAGACAAAGCACTAGCTGTAAACAAGATGAGGAAAGTAAAGCATTATGTAACTAATACAATGACACATTGGTTTCGTGTGTAGTATGGGTCAGTAGTGCTACACCCTGTGAGGGAAGGACAGGACAATATAGGACAGGACTGGACAGGACAGGGACAGGAGGGGAAGCATGCTGGAAAAAGGTGTCGTGGACCCGGCTGTACAACTGCAGTGTGCTGTAATTTTTTTTCTCATCTTTAGGACCAGAGTATACTGCAAGTGAGGGGATACCCTAGAAATTCGCATAGTTATAAATTATTTGTTGCAATGAGTGAGTGGCCTCACACCCAGCAAATAAGTCCCGGGATTTGTGTTTGCGGACACATGCAAGTGAATTGACATCATTTGACATGCAAAATAACCCTCAGAAGTGTCGTGTAATTGCTGTGCCCTGCGATTGGCTGGCGTCCAATTCACGGCGCACACTGCCTTTCGTCTGAAGACTTGAATTATGTAGCATTGTCATTCTTATTCCTGTTCTGAATGAAATTGTCACTTTTTCCAGGCAATTTGGTCTTGTTATTGATCACACACGTGACTTTTGCTGTGGACCACGTGGCACACATTCCTCCATGGATGTGTTGTAACACCCTCCACACGTGCCTCTTACAGTGCTGCCCCTTTTTCTATTCTCTCTCCCCATAGCTCTGTGGTTTGCTTTGCCTCGCCTACCGGCCTGCTCCCTGTCACCTCGACCACCACCACTCTCCAGAGCTTTGTCTGTCTCTTGTCCAGTTCTAGAGGAATGTTGAGTGTCTCTTTAGCCCCCTCCCAAAAGATTAAGCCACCCCCCCCTCCCTTCATTCCATTCCCAAGTATGCCCCCTAAGAGTTGCTGCATTTTTATCTGAGCCCAGTGATTGTGACGGATTGGCCGCATGACACACAGACACAGACACACATTTGTGGACGCACACCGAGGGGAGGCTGCTGTGGCTGGGGAGGGACCAGACAACGCCGTGCTCCGGGTATAAAACCATGTCATGATGAGGCCAGCGTCCTGCCCTGCGCCGGACAGTACCTAGTTCTTCTGCAGCTGCAGGATATCGTCAGGACAGGCAGCAGACCAGCCTCCAACATGAACGACATCTACAAGGCAGCGGTACGTCGTCATACAATCGTACACACATTCGTTTGGATGATCGCAAAAAATGAAGTTTCGGATAATCTTTTGCATCATGGTGCAAAGAGATCCAATAGATGTCTGTTTTTTTCCACTATGGAATCTTGTATGTCCATATATTATGTTTTTTGCTTCCATTGTTGTTGCTGTTTGACTTGAGTGGTCTCCATCAGCAAGCTGGTGTCAAAAGAGCCTTGATACGACCTCTCGATGTTGGCCCACTTCGGCCCTGTCAGCCCTGATTGGAACCCCTCAGGAGGTCTCTGCCAGCTTCATTCATGACTCCATATGGAACAGCCCAACTTCGCATGTGCTAATTTGGGCTGGTTGCTTGTGGTCCTCTGGTGCCAGAGAGGGGCATGAGGTTTCGATAACCCAATCCCGCCCACCCCCACCCCCACCCCCACCCCCACCCCCATCACCACAGGGCTGAATTCCAGCATTATCTGTGAGCCTTCGAGCTGTGAGGTTGTCTGTCCGCCTCTGCATGGACCAACAGCCGGCTGCCGTGTCCTCTTACATCCCAGAGGAGCAGTGCAGCTGAGATAGGAAACCCACACAGGAATGTTTATTACAAATGTTGGTGTGGATAGATGTTGTTACATATAACATCCCTTGGCGGAGGTGCATTTAATTTACTACGGACAGACCAACAGACAGTAACTCTTACATAAGCAGCTGTCTCCTTCTCTCATTCGTGGTAGCTTTTCCAGGATTATGGTTCTATTGTTGCGCCAGAGCCACAAGCTAAGCGAATTTAAAACACTGTGTATTGTGTCCTTTATGTACAGTTCCTGATCCTCCTGTCTGTTTATTTTTAACTCCACCTCTTAGTGGCTCCCACTTGATATATCGATTCTGTGTTTAGTCCACGATGGCCTGGTCTGTCCAGCTAAAAATATCACCTTTATTTGGCAAAAAAGTGATTAAACAATTGAATTTACATGGGATGAGGCTTGAGTTGGTCTGTTGTATAATGGCACACAAGCCCAACAACGACAATATTCACTATTTTGCACTTGTACTGCAGGTTGAGCAGCTGACAGACGAACAGAAAAATGGTAAGCGATTTGTCCATCCACCATAGATTTAATTTCATACAAACTCAAACAAAAAAACATTTAATAATTAATGGTTATCCCTATACGTTTATGCTCATTTGTGTCTGGGTGTTCTGACAGAGTTCAAGGCCGCCTTTGACATTTTCGTCCAAGATGCAGAAGATGGCTGCATTAGCACCAAGGAGCTGGGGAAGGTGATGAGGATGCTGGGCCAGAACCCCACGCCAGAGGAGTTGCAGGAGATGATTGATGAGGTGGATGAAGATGGTAAATCAAACAGTGGCTGCTTTTATATGAAAAGAAATTAGTGGGGGCCTACTTCTTAGGGAGACTATTCATATTGTACCAGAGAAACTACAGTACTCTCTGTTATTATCTGATGGACTTTTTACAATTTCAACAACCACTATAATTCGCATGTATTCACATGCAAATAGTCTATGTGAATTATTATCAAAATCCCACTGATATGAAATTGTAGCAAGCTGGAACTATTGATCAAGAGTGGCTTTGCAAAGCATCTTCTAGGCAAAATCTTTGGGGCACAATCCTTTGTTCCCCAAAGCTCAATAATAATAATAATTAAAAAAAGTTGCCAGACAGACAATCATAAAAGAAATGATTGCAAAAACAGCACTGTAAGAATAATAAGACAACTTCATGCCTACTACCCGCACATGTATTCATACACATTCATCCAGCCATTCATTTTCTCTGTGTGAGCTGGAGCCTATCTTAGCTGACTGAGTGAAAGGCGGGGAATACCCTGGGCAGGTCTTCAGTCAATTGCAGAGCATTCAAACACACATATCAATATCACAACTTTGTGATATCTACTCTGTATTAAATGTATCATAGTATATTTTATTATATTTCTCACCACAGTAGGCCACACTTGCCGCTAATGCAAAAATCACAGAGGAAGTCACAGCACTAATGTATAATTCTAACTCAGCAGCAGCATGGTCACTGATCCTGACAATGAGAGGCGATGAAGTAGAAGATGAACACGAAGCAGATATTAAGTGAAGTGTGTCTCTGTGCAGGAAGTGGCACGGTGGACTTTGACGAGTTCCTGGTCATGATGGTGAGGTGCATGAAGGACGACAGCAAAGGGAAGTCCGAGGAGGAACTGGCAGAGTTGTTTCGCATGTTTGACAAGTGAGTTGCATTTTCACTATTTCTGATGTTGATTGCAACTTCGCCTGTATTAAAAGAGAATGTAATGAACACCAGCAGACTGGTAATCGAGTTGCTATGCTGCGTGCACTGACAAAAGTACTGCAAAGCCCAGCCGTTACTCCATAATCCTTTTTGGCAGCCGACAATATTCAAGCAGCCTCACCGTGTGAGTGTTTTTCTCTCCCCTCGTGAAGCGTCACAAACAATTAGACGCAAGAAGAGATCAATAAGGGGGTCACACAGACACACTAGCTCAGTATCACTCCAGACACCCATTGGTGTGTTTTTCTTCTGGGTGATTACGCAGAAACGCAGATGGTTACATCGACTTGGACGAGTTGAAAATGATGCTGGAATCAACGGGAGAAGCAATTACTGAGGATGACATAGAGGAACTGATGAAAGATGGGGACAAGAACAACGATGGCAAAATTGACTATGACGGTGAGGAGTTTGAAGTCACTAATCGAGCTTTCTTCTGTCTCTCGCGTGAAGATCACATGATCGTGACAGAATTCCATTGTGTTTTGCTTATTAAGTGACTCTTCGGACTAAACTACTGTATAGTTTGATCATCTTTACAGGTTTTGTTTCATTTCCCCACTGTTGAATGACCAAGGCGTTAGTTTATCCTTATTTGAATTGTTTTGGTAGCTGTTTGCTCATGCGGCCTTGTTCATTTTGCAGAGTTCTTGGAGTTCATGAAAGGAGTGGAGTAATTCGTCATACGACAACATTATTTTTCTATTCCTCCGCCGCATCTGGAAAACTGGAAGCTGACTTGTGATGGAGCTACGGAACGACTTTGCAAGATTTACTGCTTCTGATTGTTTCTGTTGTAGTTTTCCTAAGACCACCACTTGCATCGTTGTAAATATAATGTGTAACTATTTCTTGTGCCCATGTATACTGAATTTGTGTAAATTACGTACAGTATTCCATTTGCAATCTTTTTTTTTTTAATGTTTGAAGTTTGGTTTACAGGTATTTTCACTGAGCGATTGACGTCGTACACTTGTGTACACAAAGCAGAATGCTTCTCTGAGTCAACACAATGAAGGTTCATCATATGTTGTGATGCACATTGCAAACATTTTTGTATGTTTGAGACACACTCAGGACTTTCTTTTTCCCTTTCATAGCCTCGGAAAGCATGCATTTTACTCCGTGTTGGAATGTGCGGTAAAAAAAATAAAAATAAAAATAAACAAGTGGCATTCGTCAGAGCAGTTATTCATTTTGATTCATAACCTTTTATTTCCTCATAATGATCACTCAAATCATTCCTGGAAAGCCATTTTTTCTGTGTCACTCTAGCTGCTTTGCCCATTTGTTTGTTGTTGTTTTTTCACCAACATGTGCTTTACAGCCTTATGACTAATTTTAAAAGTATCTCAGATCCATAGCCACTCGTTTCCTCTGTTGGTGCTTGTCTGCGGCATGCAAGCGATTCACATGGTTGCTGTGTGCCTCTCTAGTTGTGCAGTCTATTGAGACAGGAGCTATTTATGTCTAATCATGTTAGTGCCCATGTTAGGGGATCTGGAGTGTTGACAATCCCATGCCTTTGTCCTTATAAAGAACTCGAAAAGGGTTGCAGACCACAGCGTAGAGAACTCGGTGACAACTGCCAACCAGTAGAGTACTGACAACCAACCTCTTGGAACATCTCAGGTCAAATATCTTTTCAACTGATTGAATCTGAAGGAGATCGATATTTGAAATTGATATTGATTTTAAAACTGTAAAATGAAGGTTCACTGGGACCTGTGACTTAGGAGCTCATCGACTATTTGGCTATAAGGAAAGTTGAAATTTGGTGTTTTAAAACCTGCTTTGGACGGGTGACTACAGCCAGGCCAGGGTGTAGTCTGCCTTTCGCCAGAAGACAGCTGAGATAGGCTCCAACTCCCCGCAACTATCAACAGGATAACTATCAACAGGATAAGCACCATGGATTGTGTTTGAAAACTATTACATAAACTGACGTCATCGTAACCATCCCATATTTTGTTTAGCTCCAAACGTATAGTGACGTGTTACACTACTGCCACTTACTACTAAAATAATAAACTTATGGGTACATGAATACGGCGGCACGGTGGGCGACTGGTTAGAGGGTCAGCCTCACAGTTCTGTGGACCCGGGTTCAATCCCCGACCCCGCCTGTGTGGAGTTTGCATGTTCTCCCCGTGCCTGCGTGGGTTTTCTCCGGGCACTCCGGTTTCCTCCCACATCCCAAAAACATGCATTCATTGGTGACTCTAAATTTCCCGTAAGTGTGATTGTGAGTGCGAATGGTTGTTTGTTTGTATGTGGGGGTTTACCCCGCCTCCTGCCCGATGACAGCTGGGATAGGCTCCAGCACGCCCGCGACCCTGGTGAGGAGAAGCGGCTCAGAAAATGGATGGTGGATGGATGGATGGTATATGAATACGTCCCAAGTCAAAACAGAGCATTACATTACTGACTTTGTGAAGAGTTCTTTCCTTGTATTTGGCTCTCGTTAGGTTGTGCACCATGAGCGCTTGTGTTTTCCTATTGGGTTTCAGATTCACCAAAAGCAATCTCCAAATCTTTTCTTTCCATTCTTCGATTTTCTATGGAAGTTAGAATCTCCATCCTGCTAGTGACCATGCCCAGAACAAAGCAGTACGAAAAATTCATGGATAGCCACATGGATAATCTGAATGTTATAAATGGCCTATAACACGCTGTAGATGAGTCACGCCATCGCTGCAGTTACAAGGCGCTCACCACTAGATGTCAGCAGTTAGCTGATGTCCACAAAAGTTTACGTGTTAAATTGGGCTCACAGATAGGCTGCAGCACAAGGAAACAAATTTGTGCTGCTCTCAAATACCAAAGTAATAAATATTGGGGATAGATTGATCATCTAATCCTTCACTGTGTGTAATCTTGCCTGGTGGGAGGTGACAGCCTTCACATTCTAGATAAATAAGTACTTTTAGTTGATTCATTTATTTTTCAGGCACAATGTACAGAAAATATTTAAATTTGATTGTAGAGATGCAGTTGTGGCTCATTTCCATCCGCAGTCACTCTGGTAGATAAGAAAGAAAATTAAGAAAATTAGGGGGAAATGTTTAATTAAAGGAGATTAGGAGCGACAAACTGTATGGCCACATAAATGACACTGTTCACAACTGTTCAGTAACAAAGTAACAGATTTGTCCAAATAGATCCACATGGATAGCATCACTCACTCATATTTAGTGCATTAATAAAATATGAGTTTGGCAATGCTGCCAGGCTTGGTTTCTTTATTGTTTGTTTCTTTGGGGAAAGTTCCAAAATGTGTGGTGGTCTTCAATTCAGTGCAGTGCTACTTATTCATAGCGTGACTGAGTAGAAGGGGATCAGATGAGTGTATTTTGTGATGTCAGTGTTCTGACTGGTGACAGCATTTGCCCGCCTCTGTCCATCTTCCCTGCTTGCCTGAGAGTCACGTCAACGCCATTCAGTCCCGCTGGCCCTTCCGTGTCCTGTGGAGCACAGCTGCCCTGCGGACGTCCTGGTGAAAAAAAACAACACCACATCGATTGGCTCCACTTCCTCTTGTCACAAAGTGCATTTGTAAAGTTGCTAAATTGGTGTGCGCGGTGTAGAAGAGGTCGAGTGGTGCTCTCCCCGCCGTCAATGGGAGGCCGGGCAGCAGCAGAGGAGTGTGTGAATGAATCTGGGGTGTGGCGCCACAAGCTGCAGGCTCTTACGCAAGCTCAGCCTGATGACTCATGCTGAATGTTATTATCACGCATTGCAGTTTTAGGAGGCACCTTCGCAACTGCGGATTCCAGTGACACAAAAGGTAGCATGAGACCAAAGTGGCATTGGAGGAGTGACGCCAGTGGGATAGAAGGGGTTTGCATAGATAACTGCAATATACAGTACAGAATCACCATAATGTAACTGATTTCATTCAGCTGTATTCAACCAGTGGGTGTGATTAGTGGGATTGAGTCTCTCTCTCTCACACACACACACACACACACACACACACACACACAGACACATACCTCTGTAAGAGATTTCGACATAAATAATTAATTCATATTCACACACCCAAGAAATTGGGCTACAACTGTGTAACTGAGCCAACAATGTGATGCTTTAATAACCTCTTCCCAGCGCAGTATGATTTATAGCCCTATAAAAGGGTCACAAAGTCCTCGGTAGAGTGAGGACTACCCAGGATACGGTGTAGACGAGGGTGTTAACTACTCATGCCATCTCTGAGCCACCCACGCAGAATGACCTCAGTTGACAGTTCCTGTCTTTCTGGCTTATCGTAATCACATCATGTTGGAAGATGGCCCGTATTAAAAATAAATCAATAATAATAATATTCTCTTTTATTAGCTCCTGTAATAAAAAATTCTGTTGCTGTGCTGTTTATCAGTTCAGACAGTTACTATGCAATAAATACTGAAAGTTGGATAAGTGCCTGCTTTTGTTGAGGAATTGTTAGGTTGTTTTAGTTGCCATAAATACGGCGCAAGGAAGTGGAAGATGACACAAAGAGACAGTGCAGGGCCTGAGAATCCAAATTGAACAGACAGAATATTGTATCGTGACGCTCCATCCCACTTCTGGTGCTGAGAACACTGAAGTACTGTTTCTGCACTGCCTGGACATAATGGCCCACACAACAGCGAGCCCAAAAGACAGAATTTGCAAATTCCACAATAACTATTCATTGATTCAAATGAATGACGATGATTGTTTAGCTTTATTGTACCACTGCAGGGTTTATCTATTTTTACAACTTTCCAAAGGGGGATCGTGTGTTAGATGCTCCAAGAAATATACTATTCAGATCATTTATGCACCTAGGTTCAAAGTGTTACCTAAAATACAGAAAGAAATACAGTTTCCTGCAGCCTCATACTGACATACTGCACTACAGCATGTTATTGCTTCCATTCACATTAACCATTGAGGTTTACGATTTTCAACCGAGCTCCATATTATTCTCTATGACAGAGTAAGAGCCTGAATGATTTTGTATGATAGTTGACATAAACACAAATGGAGTTGAAACGTTGAATCAGAACAGGATATCAAACCCTCTATGTTCAAGGTAGCTGAGGTCTTGCTTGGGGGAAAAAAAATGGTGAGAGCGGCAGATGTCTTCTCTGAACCTCGAAGAATGACGAGCCAATAGCAAAACCAAACCAGTATTGATATTAAATTCAACCTGACCAGAGGTGCTTGAAGTAGGTAAAACATCAAATGTGTAAATGTTTTTGTAAGTATCATCATTTTCAACCAATCAGCTTTCACCATTTAGGGTTTCATTCAGTTTTTTTTATTTGTGTTTTGTATGTCAGTGCAATATTGGTTTTAAAGACTAACCAACATGCTGTTAGGCTAAGGAAACTTGGTATCAAAGTCAGATTTGTTGGTAAAAAAACCTTAGACAATTTGGGGGGAAATACTTGATGCTATTGTCAAAAGCAAGAACCCTATTTATTTGGAATAATATCTAACAGAAAATAGTCTTAGTAATAGGTCACTGAGGTCAAATTTGTAAAAGGTCAACAATTTCCCTCAATACCACTAGTGTGTCCTCACACATTCCATGTATCTTAGTTTTCTGGTTAATAATTAAATATTTCTACATCAGAATTGTCTCTTTTAATTCATAAAACATAATTATTTTGCGAGCAGCCAAATTGAACATCCTGAATCCCACGGACAGCATGCGACCTTGTGTGAAGGTATCAAGAAAGCAGACGGCATGGTAGTTCCCAGCGCTTCCTCCAGCACTGTTCCCAAGATAAGAACACATGACAGACAGATGACCTTTGTGTTGTGTAGCGTCTAGTGAGACATGTTAGACAACACCAGTGTGCTCTTTCATTCACTTGGCCACAGACTCAAGTGCAAACACACACATTTGTTCCTGTACACTTGTGAGCTCCATCTACTGTAAAGCGGCGGATGGTGGAATTGGCCCTGAACTGAGACTTCTGGTAGTAACAGATGGGCGGATCACTCCACCACTAGGATTCCATGTGGCTCTGCTTCACACATGACCCATATTCCCTTGGACAAAAGTGACCCTTTGCTTGCACTACCTTCAGAGGACATTTCACTAGGGTTAGTTGTTGTTTTGATACAGATACAGTATATACTGTATATCAAGTAAAGATGCATTGCGGCTCCAGAATATTGCACAACAGGATGGATGTCTACAAATGGGATCACGTACATTAATCTTATAGTATGGTGGCAAAATCATACACAGTTGAGCCTTGTACAGCCTCTCAATGTGTCCTCTCAGTGTCAAGAGAATCTGACTCTGGATCTGTTTAATCCATCACACATATTAGCAAGAATGAAGCACTGAAAACGACTTTAATGTCAAATAAAAGGATATTAAGCCTCTACATTCCAATACAAGTATAGATGACTCAATGACACCATAGCTATTCCTGTCATTGACCATAACCATTAAAAGTATTCAACGAACTCCATTTCAGGCATGTCAGCTGCCATCGCAACTTGAAGCAAACATGGAAGGGATCCCGGTCATCCAAATGTGCCACGAAGCTGACCCTATAAAGTGGCCTCTTGCAAAATATCATGACAAAGATACAGGATGTCATCCCTTCCCAGTGCTCACCAAGTAGTGAGATTAGGATTATTCTACCCTGTCATAAACATCTGCTGTACAAGCACAGGAACCCACAGAGAAATGCTGTTATTCAAACTGTTAATACTCGTTCCCTAAGACCACAGAATTACTTGTCTTTGTCTAAAAATGACTTTGTCTATTCATGAAGTTGAATAAACAGATTTCTATTCAAAGTATTGTGCAATCCAGGAAGAAGCAGCTGTGAACGCACCATGCAGTATGCTAAATATGTTCCTATAACCACAACAGATGTAAACCAGCTCTGACTAGCTTCTATAGAACATAAGCACATCGCCAATAGACCTTCATACCCATCTAAATCCCATTGGTCTCATGCACATCTGCTTCCAAAACAATGAGTGCTGAGCGAATAGATTTGGCACTGGAAAATGCTTGTTGATTACAGGTTTGGTCATCTCTTGTATCTTCATACTGCAACCCAACCAGTACTATTTTGTTATATATAAAGTAATTGACAAGCCAGCAGCTCAATTAATAATACTGGTTCAAATAAATCAAAACCGCATCCATAGTGTAAGGCAGGGGTGTCAATGTCGTTTTTGTCGCAGGCCACATCGTATTTATGGTTTCCTTAGGAGGGCTGCTATGACTGTGAACCCATAAAAATGTATGCTAGCCCCATATTATTACATCCATCCATTCATCCATTTTCTGTACCACTTATCCATACTAGGGTCGCGGGCTGCTGGAGCCCATCCCAGCTATCTTTGGGCGAGAGGCGGGGTATACCCTGAACTGGTCGCTAGCCAATCACAGGGCACATAGAAACAAACAACCGTTCGCGCACACATTCACACCTAAGGGCAATTTAGAGTCGTCAATGAACCTACCGTGCATGTTTTTGGGAAGTGGGAGGGAACCGGAGTGCCCGAAGAACATGTAAACTCCACACAGGCGAGGCCGGGATTTGAACCCTGGTCCTCAGAACTGTGAGGCAGATGTTCTAACCAATTGGACACAGCGCCACCAATTAGTATTATTATTAGTATTCATTCATTCAATCATCTTTCGTTCCGCTTATCCTCACGAGGGTCGTGGGCGTGCTGGAGCCAATCATGACTCCAATCAACCTACCATGCTTGTTTTGAGGAAGTGGGAGGAAACCAGAGTGCCCGGAGAAAACCCACTCAGGCGTGGGGAGAACATGCAAACTCCACACACACACACGGGATTTGAACCCCAGTCCTCAGAACTGTGAGGCAGATGCGCTAACCAGTTGTCCGTTGTGCCACCCATATTATTACATATACACAACAAATTGATGTATTACGAGTTTGGAAATTTGCAATTTTGGTAATTTAGTATAAAGCATTCAGTCAACACACATGATTTGCTTTCGTGGGCCACATAAAATGATGTAGCTGATCGGATCTGGCCCCCGACCTTGAGTTTGATACCTGAGCTCTAAAAGCTTCTGAGTTCAGTGTAAGGGACTGCAAGCAGGGCTTGACATTTATACAGCAATAATTGTCTTTTAAAGAAGCGTGAATAAATATGTCTGCGTTATATCTTATGGGAGATCAAATTGAGGAGGGTTTCTGCTTTGTCATGGGAGAAAAATCTAAATCAAAGACAAAATGAAAGCAGGGCAGTCCTACTGTATGGTGGGGTGCAGCTTTCCGTGGCCTGTGCCTTGCTGCCACAGTCTTTTCAGGCCCAATCGCAGTTCTGGCCTGCAGGTATGTGACTTGGCAGGTTCAGTCTTGCAGAAAAAGCCCATTACTCAACAGCGTTCATTATCCGAACTTTGATGTGTTCCCTGTGATGTATGCCCCTTCATGTGCCGTACAGTTAAAAGTGGTGTTAATAATATTCTCATTCATATCAGTCCTGAAGATGGAACTAATACAGCATTACCACAGCATTTAAGTCATTAAGTCCGACTGAGGGACAATTGTTGGAGAATTAACTGTTTCATAGATCATAGTGCATTCCTCCTTCCTTGACCCTGAAGTGGTCGCCAGCCAATCGCAAGGTATATATAAACAAACAACCATTTGCACTTACATTCACACCTACGCAATTTAGTGTCTTCAATTAACCTACCACGCATGTTTTTGGGATGTGGGAGGAAAACGGAGTACCCAGAGAAAACCCACGCAGGCACGGGGAGGACATGCAAACTCCACACAGCCAAGGCCGGATTTGAACCCTGGTCCTCAGAACTGCGAGGCAGATGTAGTAACCAGTCGTCCACTGTGCCCAAGAGAAACATACTAGAGTAAATGAATTACCTTCCATGAGAAATGTATGCAGAAGTGACAGTATGTGTGTAAGGAAGGAGGAATGCGCTATGATCTTTGAAACAGTTAATTGTCCAACAATTGTCCCTCAGTCGCATTTAATGACTTAAATTCTGTGTGCTAATGCTGTATTAGTTCCAGCTTCGGGACTGATATGCATGAGAATATTATCAACACCACTTACCCGGGTAAGAACTCGGGTTCTCAGAACTGTGAGGCAGATGTGCTAACCAGTCGCCCCACCGTTCCACAGCCGATAAACATCCATGCATCCATTTTCTGAGCCGCCTCGCGGGTATGCTGGAGCCTATCCTAGCTATCGTCGGCCAGGAGGCGGGGTACACCCTGAACTGGTTGCCAGCCAATCGCAGGGCACATACAAACAAACAAACAACCATTCGCACTCATATTCACACCTACAGGCGATTTAGAGTTGTCAGTTAACCTACCATGCATGTTTTTGGGATGTGGGAGGAAACCGGAATGCCCGGAGGAAACCCCCGCAGGCACGGGTAGAACATGCAAACTCCACACAGGCAGGGCCGGGGATTGAACCCTGGTCCTCAGAACTGTGAGGCAGACGCTCTAACCAGTCTCCCTCCGTGCCGCAGCCGATAAACAATTAAGTCTAAATCTAACTGTATTGCTTTTACATGAATTAATTGTTGACTCGACCGGATGGCAAAATGGACAATGTATTGAGGAAAGTCTCATTTCCCGAAGTACATTTTCTGTCTATCGAATTCATCGTTTCTGAAGGAGCCAAGGCTCAGAGTGCTATTGTGCAAATTGTACCAGAATGCTGAGTGAAAAGGGTTCAGAAAACTAATGTATACTTTTTACACTTGCAGAATTACATCAATATACCTTTAACTCAACATATGGCCAGACTATGAATAATTTGTATCTTAACTGTAGGTATTTGTTGTCTGATATGTGAGACCACCTTCCCAAATATAAGAAACCTTTGATATATGCAAGAATAATATTTGCTTTGCAATGCCTAAAAAAAATAAATACAAAAATAAATAAAATAAAATAAAACAACACACAGACACAACAGCGTATACAAGTAAAAATATAAAATATATTTGTTATATAAACTTGTACAGAATACTTTGGACATTTTAGTTAAACATACTATTCAGTATATAAAGATCAGAATCAGGTAACTGTTTGATCCTTCATTATTTTTGAGAAAAGGTCCCCCATTGCAATTTATGTACACCTTTACAAATATAGCAACCAAAACAGCCCTTAGATGCACTTAGAGAGACCATGACATGATAGAGATGCCTACAAAAATCCCTGAAAATTGTCTCCCAGTGAGGTAAGAAGACATAAGTCCAACTTTCACTCATTTTCATGTGTCAGTCTCACTCGTTAGCTCGGAGGCCCGACAGGCAAGTAGAGAGCGAGTTATGCGCCCATCACGTTTCCCTTCAACATTGTCGTGGTGCCAAAGAGGGAGACGCTCCAGACTAATAATGTCAGGAGTACAAAACAAGGCCTATAGCCGTTCATTATGAGCAATCATGTTACACATCACGCTAAAAGACCCTAAACCTTGGTCCAGTTACCCAAGGTCAATTTGATGATTTCAAAGTTTGAATATATAACAAAAAAACCAACAAGGTCTGTGGTATATGATGTAACACAATCATGCAAATACCTCATCTGTGAGCGACAGAATGAATAGCAGTGTTGTTATATGCTTAAAATGTAATTGTGTAGTATGCAGCATCTCACATTTACCTTCCTGTTGTTAAAAAAAAACATTACATTAGTGGAAGACTCTTGACTTAAAACGTGACCCATTGGCTTCTATGGTGGTTTGTTTCAATTACACAACAGCCAAACGGTCATCAGAATTAAGAAGTTGGACAGAAAGTCAAGGCCGGATGACTGTAGTAGCTTATTTTCCATCAGTTGCAAAACATTCTTAATGACAAAGACTCTATTAAGACCACTGAAGCAAAATCATTACTATAATAATGCAATGACAGCTATTAAAAATAAACAAAAACAAAACAGTCAAAGAGCAGTTTCCTTAAAAAACATTTCAACATGACCAAGTATTAATGTCACATACTGATTAACACATTTCTCCTTGAGTTACATAATAAGGCATCAGACACTGACTCAAATATGGCTTTTCCTCTGCCAAAGTTGCAGAGAAGTCAGGACGCTGACAAGTTAAAATTACCACCACCAACGTTCAAAAGATCCTCATGTAGAGTCCAGTGTGTCCAGCTGAAAGACGTTGTGATTGGTCGGTGTGGTGAAGAAGAGCTGCTGTTCGTTGGTGGAGCGGTTGTCACAGGGACTGTGCAGTCCCAGCGTCCGCTCAAAGTCCAAGAGCTGACCCATGAAGTTAAAGTTTGGGGAAATGTTGGACTTTTTTCTCTTGACAAAGTCATAGGCGTCGTTGAGCGACAGGTTGAGTCTCTGCATCAAGTAAGCCACAGTGACAGTGACAGAGCGGCTGATGCCTGCCAGACAGTGGACCAGGATGCCGCACTGCTTGGACCGAGCCTCATCTGGTAGAGGAAAAGAAAGCCACGGTCAGCAACTTTAGCACAATCGTCAGACTTTTTAGCAATATGACTCAATTAGACAAAAACAATACGCTTGTCGGCTAAATGATGCCATTGTAAGCCTCTACGGAGGACAGAAAAAGCTTAAGACTTATTCTGGAAATCCATTTGCGATGAAAAAAAAAACATCCACCAAATATCCGGTTGGTTCCAGACCAACTTGTGACCCTGTAATCAGATGCAGCACCGAGAGTGGAAGTGCCACTTCCTTCCTGGTTCTACGCCTGAACCGCGCCTGAAACCGACAAACAAGCTGTGGCTTTCGAGAGCAGTCGAGGTTAGAGAGCGTCAGTCAAATTGGAAACGGCAAAACACAAGACGATGTGCTCCTTCTCGGTACCAAAGCATTGTTGTTTGAAATGTTTAACAGCAGTTGGCAGCCTTCACATGTGGTCACAGCATAAAATGCCACTTACTGAGGAATACAATACACCACTTTTCATCCTACAACCAATTATTATCAAACACAAGTGCAGCAAGTTGTTCAACATGCTGGAAAAAATGCCCACACTAAAAAAATTTTAAAAAATAAAAATAAAAAAAAAACTGGCAGATGACAACACGTCCCCATCATTAGGCTTTGGACTACACACTTTGACCATGAGCAAAATTAACAATCAGTTCATTGATGCATTGTAATCTGTATTTTAAATATGATCTTCAATGGAATGGGGTAATCTCGCTCTTGAATGTTCTGAACTCCTGCATTAATTCCCATCTCTAGTTAGTATAAATCATGTTTTATTATGTTTTCAATGCTTTACTGTTTGATTGTTAGCTTCAGACAAATGTCAAAACAAACATTTATATATCCATCTATCATGCATTGCTGTGCTATGTGTACCGTAATGAACAGTCACTGCAAGATGACGATGGCATCTTTCCGTCTGAATTTTAAGAATTGACTGCCGTTATTACACCATGAAATAGCCGTGGACAACAACGATCTATCCCAACGGGTATCCTACAATTTGCTGTACCAAAAACAAAAAACAAATACTACTTTCACATAAAATGAAACTATTAACTGTCATTGGATTGGCCTTGTATGACTTTTTTTCCCCCAATCAAAATGAACGCGAGCCCTCTGGAGAGATCTCAAGTGCAATTACTATAAATCTCTAACATGATGGTCCTGTAGCAGATTCCAAATCCAGTGTCTACCCTGGATTCTATTCAGAAACATTCAAACCAATGAACTATGCCAGGTACAAAATAGGTGATTAGAAGTCATGTTTTCATTGGCTATTTATGATTAAAAACACCGAGATCGATCCACTTGACTTAAATGTAACACTACAAATGCTCAGGTCGTTGTGATAATAATAAAAAAAAAAAAAAAAAAAAAAAAAAAAGACTATTTTTTTTAAAGTACATATGCACACTCACCTATAAATGATATAGCCTCTGGGAAGAACTGGGACAGATTTTGACTCCAGTGGTCCGAAATGGGGATCTGTTTATACCTGAAGCGTCCGTCATGTTCGAACATGTTGGGGAGATTGGGTGTGACGTTCAGGATGTACTTGATGTTGTACTGGCCCAGCACATCGAGATTGGTCGAGTCTTTGGCACAGCCGAGGTAAAGGTAAGGAAGGATCTGGACTGGGAAGGCAGGCTGATTGCTGGGGAGGGGGCTCTCCTCCGACTCCGTGGCACTGCTGGGTTCTCGGTCATATTCCCCGTCCGAACAGTCTGAGCTTATTCGCAAATTTCCAAAACCCAGAAAGGAGAGCGGAGGAGAGGAGCTCGGACAGGAGCTGTCGAGGAGCGTCTCGCAGTGTTCTGGGGACTCGGTGTGGAATTTTACAAAGCCACCTGGAGGAGAGCCAAAACAACACACATGAGAACAAAATCTGCTTCGTGGTTCGTGGTTCATCGAATCAAGAAAATATATCAACTTGGTGAATTTAGAGGTGACGTCGGAGTGAAGTGGCGTAGTACGCAAGTGGATCCGCTTCCCCTCGCAGACCATTCATGAAATGCATTCCTGCTCTCGCGCAGCAAAACACAGCGTGGCCATTTTGGAATTTTAATTGAGAATCTCATGGCACACGCAAAACTTTGGAACCTACAAACAAGCACACATGAAACACTTGGCGTATTTTGAGGGGACTGGTAGAACCACGAACAATATACATCATTTAGAGAAAGAGAAGTCGCCTTTGAAAAAGTTCCAAAGCTTGAAAATCAAACTTTTTGTCGTTGACGTCGGACACAATAAGCAGCAAAGAAATGAGCCGTCGTGTTAATGACTTCTTACTGCCGGCGCACACTTAGTTTGGTTCGAGATTGATGCGCGTTTGCGTGAACACGTTTAACACGAGTGAACGTTGCACGGCAGGGCACGGCACCGTGCATACAGTACAGTACAGCCAGCTAGAGAGAGCGACATGTTCGCCGACGCGGACTAAAACGTATTTGGACACATACCTTCCAGGTAGTACGCTTTACAGCCATCTTCCCACAGTTTTTGAAGAAGCAAAGCCAAAACGGACGACGGTGCTCCGCTGTCCGGCCAGCTGACGGTGCTCTCGTCGTACAGGATCACCGTGTCCGTTCGACATCGCCGCGTGAAATTCTCTTTGTCCTCGTGGTTGGGGATGATGGTCCGAATGGGGATGTTGCCCTTCTTGAACCTGCGGAGCATCAGGCCCGGGATGACGACGCTGATGGCGCCCTCGATGTGAGACGACTCGTACAGTTCGTGTGCGCGGCAGTCAAGCAGGAGCACAGAAGCGGCACCGGACTCCAACTCCACTTGCAGCCATTCCACGCTCTTACTCGGCGTCACACGAGTCATATCGCGCTTGGTGTCGAGCTCGGGTCCCAACGGTGGCTTGCTTTCGACGTGCTCGCTACATTTTAGCCGCAAACAGGAGCCCCGCGGCCGCGGCGACGAGCGTTGGGCTTGCGGAGAGCTTTTCCCCTTTTTTTCCGCTTCGCCCTT
This sequence comes from Phycodurus eques, assembly GCF_024500275.1. Classification (NCBI taxonomy): domain Eukaryota; kingdom Metazoa; phylum Chordata; class Actinopteri; order Syngnathiformes; family Syngnathidae; genus Phycodurus; species Phycodurus eques. Next base: position 33,236,502 of record NC_084525.1, read on the forward strand.
CCCATCAAGCGGGGAGAGTGAGCACCGACGGCGAGGCGACTCCGCGTTGACGTACGATATCCACCTTGAAATGTGTTTATGTTGTTGTTGTTGTTGTTGTTGTTGTTGTTTTCAAGGCAAACCCATTTTTTTGTCAACTACAGCTCCTCCGCATCGTAGCGCACTCGGGCATTGTCATTCCGATGCATGACTGACGAGCAGAGCAACCCCCGGAGGGCGGAGTTTTCTACCGATGACTTAACGTAGCAGGAAGAAGTTTGGTAACAAGCGCTCATTCCTTAATCACCTCAAACTATTTTCTCCTCCTTCACTTCGCCTGTGAACATGTGAAGTGGATGTTGTGTAACAATCCCTGCCATTCCTTTTTTTTTTTTTTTTTTTGGACTTGAGATCCAGTTTCCGTCTTGACACGTGACCTTTTATAACCTTACGCAGGGTACACAGCCATCCATCCATCAGCTACACCTGGCTGTTCTGCCCCCTCTAGCTTCAGCTAATTTGCAGATATAGTCCCCGGTCAGGTTTTGGAAGACAATGAAAGAATGTACTGACTTCGGCACAAAATACAATGAATCCATATAATGAATAATGAATAAATCCATCCATCCATCCATTTTCTGAGCCGCTTCTCCTCACTAGGGTCGCGGGCGTGCTGGAGCCTATGCCAGCTGTCATCGGGCAGGAGGCGGGGTACACCCTGAACTGGTTGCCAGCCAATCGCAGGGCAAATACAAACAAACAACCATTTGCACTCACATTCACACCTACGGGCAATTTAGAGTCTCCAATTAATGCATGTTTTGGGATGTGGGAGGAAACCGGAGTGCCCGGAGAAAACCCACGCAGACTCCACACAGACGGGGCTGGGATTTGAAACCCGCACCTCACAACTGTGAGGCTGACGCTCTAACCAGTCGGCCACCATGCCGCCGTTTTTTGGACATACATGGCAAATAAAGATGATTCTGATTCTGATTCTTGACCAAATGTCTTACCTCGTAACATTACAATTTTGTATGTGATAATCATTTATTGGTAGCTCTGATCACTGCCTTTCTTCTGGTGGATACCTGTAACTTGTAGCTGGTGGCGTATATCGACAAAAAGTATTATTGACAACCCTTTCCATTGGTGCAATGCACGAAAGGATCCTGAGGTGTGACCGTGTTATTTTACTAGCCTGTTTTTATTTAGAAAGCCGGACTTTACCGACTACAGGATGTGCTACCCAGTTTTTGCCAGTGTTGCCGAGCATTGTTGCCTTGAGTCGTTAATAAAACAAATGGCATTGCAAAATACACCTTATTGTCTTTATGCAAAATACAACACATTACTAGAAATTTGAACCACACGCGTTATTTTGTGTCCTCGCTAAATAGCAGTTTAAATGATTACAGTACTTTATAATTTCATTTGTGGGGATGGTATAGGGTGCGGCACGGTGGCCGACTGATTAGAGCGTCTGACTCACAGTTCTGAGGACCGGGGTTCAATCCCCGGCCCCGCCTGTGTGGAGTTTGCATGTTCTCCCCGTGCCCGGGTGGGTTTTCTCCAGGCACTCTGGTTTTCTCCCACATCCCAAAAACATGCGTGGTAGGTTGATTGAAGACTCTAAATTGCCCGTAGGCGTGAATGTGAGTGCGGATGGTGGTTTGTTTATGTGTGCCCTGCGATTGGCTGGCGACCAGTGCAGGGTGTACCCCGCCTCCTGCCCGATGATAGCCGGGATAGGTTCCAGCACGCCCGTGACCCTAGTGAGGAGAAGCGGTTCAGAAAATGGATGGATGGATGGGATGGGATGGTATAGGGAGGTCCAAACTGAGTGTTACAGGGGCACTGGACGCTGTTGCCCTCCTCCGTAACCACCACTGACACTTATACGGTGGTACCTAGACTTACGAGTTTACGGTCTGTGACTAAGTTCACAACTAATTTTACTCGTATATCGAATTGTAACTGATATTAGTCAAATAAAATGTAATTAATTTAGGAGAAAATAATAAGCTGGAAGCGACGCTTGCATTACTTCCGGTTTACCGTAATTTTAAGTTTAATTGTTAAAATCAAACAGATTTTACCTATTCAAAGGGGCACCACTGCACTTTTTATGTGGAGAAAATTTAGGGTAAGTTACAAGAAACCTTTTTATCAGCCTCGTAATCTGAAGTTTGCTACACTTTACGAAATTTTGAGTTCTAGATGACAGAGGCTTACTTAAACTCAGAACACACACAATACACAATACAACCGTGTGGAATTTTATCGTATATTTAATGACATCTACAAGGGACCTAAAGGGAAACACACAAAGGGTCTAACTAAAGAAAGAAAATAACACTAAGAATGGTAAAAATAAGGAAAATAGGAGTACAAAAAGGGAACGAGAACATCATGTGTTGGACTAAAGTTGGAAACATGAGGATTTACTGCATCCAGTGCAGGCGGGAGAGAGAGAGAGAGGACAATGTTGAGATTTTGTCTGAAGCTAGTAATTTCCCCGAAAGTATGAGGCACTCATATTGTACAGTCTGGCGAAAGTTTTGCCGCGTCTATTCATGACCGCAGGCTCAAACTGGTGGGTGGGAGTCTCTCTCTGGAAATGGCTCCGGAAGCAAGGCGACAGATTTGGTTGCAAAAGAAAAAGATGCAGACAAATAAAACAAAACGAAAGAGGCGGAAGACGGAAAATGGTTGTTCGTCACACCTCCTTGGGAGAGTATGGTCGTCTCTTTTCCTGCCTTTTTTGTGGCAATTTCAGAGAGATCACGCTTGGCTGGAAGCGTACCTGGTACCTTAGTAGCAGCTGTTCTGATCGCCAAGCGGTGGCCCACATTGAGGCTGGGAAGCCGAGTCTCCACCCCCAGAGCTCGCGGTTACCAAACCGTGTGCTCGAACAAAAGAGGGGCCGCCCCGTGGCTGGGAAGCTAAGAAGCCAGCCAAAAACACAAGAGCCAGAAAACACATGAGCCCCTGGGTTAAGTACCCCAGGGGCGTGTCGGAGAGGGACGGAGAAGACCACACCCATCATCTTGAATCTTGTCTACAAATTTGATAAAATGGGTTTAAAATCATATATTAATATAAAATAACCTCATCTTGTTACTCTCTTTACTCACAGGTCAAGCACATGGAATGTTTCTACTTTAGTTTTGGTAAATCAACTGCTTATGATTCAAATCACATTTCATGCTGCTGCGAGACAAATCAAAACAAACAATTCTCAAAATCTCACAGCTGTGCAAATAGTTTGTTGCTGTATTTCCATCCCATTGTCGATCGGTCCCTTTTGGCCTCTTATGAGTTCAAATGACTCTTTGATGAGGACTCTTTGATGACTGTGAACCCAGATTTCGAGGGGACCTACTAATTACTTTAGGGTCCAAAGCGTCTTGTTGTGGGAATCTCACAGCAGGGCGGCTTTGAAGGCTGCAGTTTATCAAACCGTGGGGAGCCACTGTGTCACCTCTGTTTGCGGGGAGCATGTCCGTGACAGAATATATTTTCCAATTTGAAATTAATTGAGATGCCATTAATCAGTTTCAGCCCCCCTGAAAATACATTTTCCTTAAAGGTGTGAATGTTAGTGTGAATAGTTGTTTGTCTTTAAGGGCGCTGTGATTGGCTGACGACCAGTCCAGGGTGTACCCAGTGCTGGGCAGTAGTGGCGTTACATGACTAGTTTAACTGCATTTCTCTGTAGCGACATGACACTATGACACTTTTTTAAACATTAAATTGTATTATACTCTTATATAATAATAATAATACTTTCAGTAGGGGTGTAATGATTAATTCATTATATCGATGTATCAATTTACAGGATATTCCTACAATCCAACTGCATTGATCTGTCTGTGGCTCGTTAGCCTTTCGGACTGAAAATATATCGATTTCAATCATTTAAAATTTAATCAATCGATTGTATCGATACTAGCAAATAATGCATTGGGTTTACGCATTGCCGACATTATTTGGATGTGTGTGTGTGTGTGTGTTTTAGCACTTTGATAAAGATGTTAAGCGTTACCCAAGTAAGTTTTTCCTGTTGTGACATCGCAGGGGATCATGGGAGTATAGTGTAGTTTTTTTATGGCGCTATTGAGTAGGCCAGTCTGAGAAGTAAACCACATCTTTCACCTGCACTGTCCAGTACCCAGGTATTTGTTTAACAATCACGCTGGTTGAAAGTATGGCTAATAAGTTACTGAATCAATTTGATGCCACTGAATTGTTTCGGATCATATCGTTCTAGATGAACAAATATTGTCCTTGAATCGACTCGGCAACCATGAATCGTAGTACGAATCATTGTTAAAACGAATAATTAAATCCGTCATTTTCAGTAGTGAAGCTAATTTTGTGACCACATAAGGTGGCAGCGTCCATAGAAGCTATATCTCCTTAGGCAATTCTGAACCCTTAAATGCAGCTCTCCCGTTTGATATCGTGTATGTATACAGTGCCCAGAAATCGTCTGATAAGGAAAATCCTGCAACTGGAGACATTGCAGAGGAGGGGGTACATATGTTTCTTCTTCTTTTCCTTTTGGCTTGTACCCCTGAGGGGTCGCCACAACGTGTCATCCTTTTCCATGTAAGCCTATCTCCTGCATCCTTCTCTCTAACACCAACTTCCCTCACAACATCCATCAACCTTCTCTTTGGTCTCCCTCTAGCTCTCTTGCCTGGAGACTCCATCCTCATCATCCTTCTACCAATATACTCACTCTCTCTCCTCTGGACGTGTCCGAACCATCGAAGTCTGCTCTCTCTAACTTTGCCTCCAAAATATCTAATCTTGGCTGTCCCGTTTCTTCACTTCCTGACCACAATCACCATTGCTCTGGACGGTTGACCTCAAGTATCTCTTCTCTATCTCTTCTCCCTGTAGCCTCACTCTTCCCCCTCCAACCCTCTCATTCATGCACATATATTACATATATTCTGCACATATATTGTGTCTCACTTCGGCTAATCTTCATTCCTCTCCGTTCCAGTGCATGCCTCCATCTTTCTAACTGTTCCTCCACGTCCTCCCTGCTTTCACTGCAGATCACAATGTCATCTGCAAACATCATGGTCCACGGAGATTCTAGTCTAACCTCATCTGTCAGACTATCCATCACCACTGCAAACAGGAAGGGGCTTACGGCTGATCCCTGATGCAGTCCCACCGCCACCTTAAATCATCATGTCAACCAACTCCCAAGATTTTCCTGTCATAGTCCCAACATTCAAAGTCCCCACATTCAATTCTAGGCTCTGTGCTTTCCTCTTCTCTTTCTGCCTAAGAACCCGCTTTCCACCTCTCCTTTGTCTTCGACCCACAGTAGCTGAATTTCCACCGGCGCCCTGCAGGTTAACGGTGTCGGGGGCGGATGTTGTTAATGACAGATCAGGTATGGAATTCTTTAGATGAACGTTCATATTTGTTTGGCAAAGTTTTCAGCGGGATGCCCTTCCTGACGCAACCCTCTGCATTTATCGGGCTTGGGACCGGCCTACAGTTTGCACTGGCTTGTGGCCCCCATAGGGCTGCATTCGGGTACAGATGTATACGTCATGTGAATCCCCATGATTATACCTTAATCCCTGTACAGTATAGTGTTGGGATCTGAGGGACCCGTTTTAATTTCTTATGAAAATAAAATGAACATAAAAGAAGACGGCACGGTGGACTCCCAGTTCTGGGGACCGGGGTTCAAATCCCTGCCCTGCTTGTGTGGAGTTTGCCTGTTCTCCCTGTGCCTGGATGGGTTTTCTCCGGGCACTCCAGTTTCCTCCCACATCCCAAAAACATGCGTGGTAGGTTGACTCTAAATTGCCCATAGGTATGAATGTGAGCGCGAATGATTGTTTGTTTATATGTGCCCTGTGATTGGCTGGTACCAATGGCATAGTTTTAAGAAATAAACAAATAAAATAAACAAATATGAACACCACAAAAGGGTTAACAAATTGATGTCAAGCCTCTACAGTCGCAAAACAGTTCTGGTGTGCAACCTCAAAAGGAACCTCCTGTCAACATCCAATATGTTCTAAACAAATTTAAGAACACACATTGTAAATAACCATAACCATATTTTCTCACAGCAGAAGTGATTGTATTTTATTTTGGATTGTGTATTGAAAATGTTCACTTCCGGTCTTAAGCCATGCACTTTTGTTTTGAGTGCGCACATCCTATCTTGCGCAGTTTGCACAGCAGGTAGCTTTTTATCCTAAGTACGGCACAAAGTACGGTTGGCATTTTATACTAGCAGCCCCTCCGAAGAGGCGAAAGGTGTGTTAAAGACATTTAAGACATTTGATGAATATGAGCATTTCTGTTCATGAATGTTTAGTGCAGAATGTGAAAGACGTTTGGTAATTAGCTGCACGTTTTGTTTGTGTTTCAGCTTTTACAGTGATTAGGCTACATGGATGATTACATGGTTGATATAGTGAATGGCTAAAACTTGCTCAACAATAAATGCAATAAAATCCTCAGTAAAAGTCTCATCCTTGTTCAGAGGGCATGCTACACACATTAAGTTGTTTTTCCGAGGATAACAACAATTGCAAGCTAAGGCAGTCATCACAACTCAGCAAACATCAACAGTTAACATAGCACCATCAAACAATATGTTTTTAGGCAGCAAAGGAATAAAGTTGGGAAGCGCCATCTGGGACAGTGCCCCCATAACACTGTACCTGGACCCCCCTGAGGCCCCCACTCTATACAGATAGTATGCAGTACTGTAGTAACACAGCAGAGTGGATCACGGGAGTGGCCTCCCACTCCCACAGAGGTTGATCCCACTCTCTCCCAATCTCAAGTGAGTGTTTAAAAAAAAAATTAAATCCCGCCTGATCCCACTCCCACAGAGACCGCTTTGCCAAATCGCGAGCATTTAAAAAAAATAAAAAATTCGACCGAATCCCGGGTTTTTAAAAAAAAATCCCAATCCCACAGAGAATGATCCCAATCCTCAACACAGACCACAAACTATTGTTGCGGTACAAGAACACACCAAAAATGGAAACCAACAGGTGAGTAAAACACACAGACAACTATTATAATAGGGACAAAACAAAAAATGTCTAACATTACAACTGACACGTAATTACTGCATGTACGTGCCACTTGGCATGCTGCTCCGTCCACTTCTCCTAGCGCTACAGTACATACTGTAAATATTCAAATTGTAATATCGCAGCAATGCAAAAGGTGGAACTCATGCTTGTCACAATGCAATATTGTAGTGGCACTAAGTTACCATCCACCTGGCAAGAGGCAATTAGAACCGAGAAACAATTACTATGAACTATAAACGTTCTTGTTAAACGTTGTTAGCCAATTTCATGAATGAAGAACCAAGCAAGCCTGGAAAAGTAGCCTATTATAATAAATTTTATTTATATAAAGCCTACTGCGTTGCTGAAATGTTGTGTATTCGTCTCCACTGCTCTTGTTGCCTATAGAAATAGGAATATGTGATTCATAGAGGACAATCGGGCTATTTGGGGTCCCAATTCTTCCCCTTCCCGACAAAGGATGTCAAAACCCAGGCAATCTTATGTTTTATAAGATTGTCCTATAAGATTATCCTTAGGGCTGAGCTGTGTTCAGAATGCATTTGTCCCAACAATCTTAAATAATGAACGTGTTCTCTATTTACTGTAAGACCAAAACTTCGTTTTTATGAGATTACATTTGATCACACGAGATTTCGAGATCGGCGGTTCGATTATCGGAGCACACCACACACATTATGACCAAATCGGTAAAATTCCTGTTTTTTTATCTTTACGTGTGGGGTGTGTCACAGATTTAAAAAAAAAAAACATTTTAAAAAATATTTTACGGTTGGAATAATCCTTACGCGTGTATCTGGCCTTAGTCCCTGCATGTTAAGGCATTAGAAAACAATGGGAGTTTAATCGTGTGTGCATGCGCATTCATGCGCGCACGTGCATGTTTTTAAAACTATGGCCCTCCCACAAAGCCTTTGACCCCAGCCCAGGCCCTCCAGTGAAATTGTCTAGAACCGGCACTGACACCACATGATATGAGAGCAGAAATCACACACTTGTTAATTATTTTTTTTTCCTCGTGTGTGGGGTGTCTCATTTAAAAAAAAAAAAGATCAAAT